>NC_091329.1:18186282-18218782 GCF_038502225.1 Cherax quadricarinatus
CTGTGGCCTTATTCCAGTGTAACCCCAGCAGAGCCAGATGGGAACGACATTATTGCTTTGTAAATGTCTGAGTCTTCCACTATCAATGGTTCCATAGTGGGGACAGAGGTGTTGGAACTGTTGGTGCCTCTGGTTTCCCTGGCAGGGTGCTTTCCTCTAAGTGCTTCGGCCGTGTCAGCATCCCTGGGAGCAACTGTATCTTCACTGGTAATAATTCTTATTGCCCCCACTGTGTTGCCCTCTTCAATTTTCTTGCTCACCTGGACTCTGACTTTTTCACTGTCAGTAGAGTGAGTGGGGGTTCTGCCTCCCTCCTGCTTTTTGTGTTGACGGGGAAGGCGAATGAGGTTATCAACCTCTAGGAAAATCTCTTAAGATTTAATTATCATTGAGGCTAGCCTCTTTCCCCTTCTTTCCGACACAGCTAAGCAGACATTGCCAAAAAGTAGAAAATTGCGCCATGCCTTGATGGTTGGTGGAGCATTTAGGATAGTGGAACCATCGTTTACTTTTTCAGGAGGTCTGTAAGTTTCCCAGCTGCGTGTGGACGGGCCGCTTTGGGAATATGTGTGAGTGTCCTGGTATCTATTGCTGTAATTCTTCCACCAAGAGATTGTCTGATGAGATGAAATCTGTTGGTGAGGGTTCAGGTGCCTGAGGTGGCTCTGGATCATCACTTTCCACAGGAGGACATCCTGAACCAGGGCAACTACCGTGCTTGCGGAGGAAACCATTCGAGTTGAGACAACGAAGCTGTAAGCATGACCGACACTTGCCTCTCCTAGTATTGCCAACCGTGCCATTTCCCTGGCTGCTTGCTTCCTCCTGGTTGGCATCCATCTGCTAGACTAGACAATGGAGTGGAATATGACATGCTGGGTGGGTATGGTGCGTGGAAGGTAGTGAACTTGACCGTGGTGGCCTGGTGGGAGGGTTTGAGGGGGCAGGGGAGGGAAGGGAAAACTTCCCTGGGAATTAGGTGGGGGAGGCGCAGGTTGTTGAGTGGGGTTATCCAGGGAAGTACAATACACATGGACTTGCGCACTACATATTGTTCACACTGTCTTACAATACACAATAACTTTATTTGTTTCCCATGTACACTATGAACAATGTGGGTATGGGCACTGCTGAACCAATGTGTTCATTCACCATCTAGTTACACATCAAGTTACACATCCCGCCCTCTTCCACCCACCCCCCGTGACGTGGGGGTGGATGCACTGACTGGTCACTCCTCGTTAACATTAATTTCACATTGTTTTTCCATAACATATGCCTCTAAATGTCCATGCATCGACACATTCATTTCCAAGTTAACTGGAAGCATGGTGCATGGTGCTGGATATACATGTTTTTATAAAAGCGTTTCTAGGTTTATATGTACGATAATCTTGGTCGGTACTCATACACAGTGTAGGCCTTGTTTGTACTCCCCACCCCTCCACTGGCCGTCTTCCTCACTACCACCCCCTCACCAACATTTACAAACTGCACAACATTTCCACAATTTACCTTGAAATGGTGCACTGAAATGTTCTCGCTTCACTGGAATCTTCCCAGAATATTCACAATAAGTCCTGTTGAGTCTTAACCTGGTCAGCCTCGTTGATCCGGAGTTATAATTGAAAATCCTGCAAGCAAGCCGCCACACGCCTTGCCATGCCAGCGCATGGCATATATATATATATAATATATATATATATATATATATATATATATATATATATATATATATATATATATATATATATATATATATATATATATATATATATATATATATATATATATATATATATATATATATATATATATATATATATATATATATATATATATATATATATATATATATATATATTAATATATATATATATATATATATATATATATATATATATATATATATATATATATATATATATATATATATATATATATATATATATATATATATATATATATATAATATATATATATATATATATATATATATATATATATATATATATATATATATATATATATATATATATATATATATATATATATATATATATATATATATATATATATATATATATATATATATATATATATATATATATATATATATATATATATATATATATATATATATATATATATATATATATATAATATATATATATATATATATATATATATATATATATATATATATATATATATATATATATATATATATATATATATATAATATATATATATATATATATATATATATATATATATATATATATATATATATATATATATATATATATATATATATATATATATATATATATATATATATATATATATATATATATATATATATATATATATATATATATATATATATATATATATATATATATATATATATATATATATATATATATATATATATATATATATATATATATATATATATATATATATATATATATATATATATATATATATATATATATATATATATATATATATATATATATATATATATATATATATATATATATATATATATATATATATATATATATATATATATATAGTATAGATGGAACACTCGAGTATCTAGGGGATCACCTGTCGTTTTAGCCCGCCTCATGGTGAGCCACATTCTAACTTACTGGGCCATACAGTATGTTGTATGGTCCAGTGGGTTAGAGCGTCGTGAATTTTCGCTCACCATGAGGCGGGCTAAAACAACACAGGTTCGATCCCCCGACAAGTCGTATTGTTGTTACTGATTAAATAGCCGCATTTTATTCTCGCACAACACTCACTTCCATATTCTTCTCTTCACATACTACAGTATCTGAATACCTTTCCTGCTATATCCCTCTCTACCTGCCTCACAGACAGTATCTTCCCGTCCATATCCTTCTCTACTTCCCTCTTGCACAATGCTCTGCTTTCCAGATCTTCAAGTTAACTCCAATGCTTGTTTACATCCCACCTCCCACAACACTTTGGTTCCTCTCCCAAGCTCTTCCCTCAGGCTACCTCTCGCTTTCACTTTCATTTCTTCAAATGTTCCCAATTTCCTACATTCTCACTTTCAACATTGCCACAGACCTCCAATATTCTTAGTGCTACAGAGCCAAGCCATATAACCGACCCGAGCACTATCACAGAGCCCCAGTAGTCTGCTGTGCAATGCTTCACCAGAACCCAACACTTACAAATCCCTAACACCAGACAGACCCCCCCCCAATACTCTCCAATAATGATAAAACTACCGAAGAATCATCAATTCACCTTCTTTCATCTTCCCTCACTCTCATCCTTCCACACATTTCAATTTTGACTCTTCCTTAGCCTCATTGTCTTCTCTCTCCACATATTTCCATTTATCTCCTATCATGTATACCACACTTTCCTGAAAGATTTCGCATCTCTCTACTCATTTCTAATCTGTTTTTTCACCTTCCCCCGAAAACCTTTCTCCACCTTTTCCTTCCTCTACTACTACACCTACCATCACCAGTAGTCCCTTGAACCCCCGTCTTCTACAATATTGTCATATGTCCTTCTCTACTTTTTTCGACCCAGGGTTGACCTGACAATGGTCCAGGATGGAGAGAAACGTCGTTATAAGATTCCTCTCCCTTATATGGGATTCTGGTGAATTTTCCTCACCAGATCTGTATATATAGCTCTTTTATTAATTTATTCTGTTATCCTCTTCCTCCTCCTTTTTTTAACTTCCCCTGAATTTGTGTTAACTTCCCCATTTGTCAACTACCTGCTCTCTTCGTCTTCTTTCAGCTCTCTTATCCACTCCTCTCATCACCTTTTCCACCTGTGAGCATCTCTTCCAAGGAACGAAGTATTCTAATTTTATACCCAACTGGTTCAAACAAGTCATTTTGAATAGCAATCAATTACTTATTTTCTTTCACTGCCTCCAAATTTCAGATGAGTTACTATTATTATTATTATTTTGCCATTTATGTGTGAAATTTGAATTACTTATTCCTATATTTTTATAGATTTATTCCTTGGATTTGAAAATATGTTTTGGATTTACTCTTACTTCTGGGTTGCCGAAACAAATTTATATTCTGTGGCAATGTTTTATTTGTACATTTGTTTTGAGAGAGAGAGAGAGAGAGAGAGAGAGAGAGAGAGAGAGAGAGAGAGAGAGAGAGATAGATAGAGAGAGAGAGAGAGAGAGAGAGAGAGAGAGAAAATGAGAATCAGCAAGACATCCTATTGGGGCAAGTGTTCCACAAGGAAGCGTACTGGGACCATTGTTATGGAATGTCTACTTCAACGACCTTCATCTCATCCCAGAATCACATGCATATGCAGACGGCTGTACACTGACATTCGCTTATCCAAGAGAAGAAATGCCAGCTGCTCTAAGCTACATCAATCACCAGCTGAGAGCTATATCAGCTTGGGGAAATAGATGGCAAGTAACATTTGCACCTGAGAAAACGCAAATGATGATCGTCTCTAGGCACCATGATGGTAATGCTGGTGCAGTAGTAAGGATGAATGGGAGGGTGTTGGCACCTGGAGAAGAAGTTGATATGCTTGGGGTGAAATTTGACTCCAAACTAACCATGAAGAACCATGTTGTAAATCTTGCAAACAAGGCAGCCAGGAAGCTTACAGCACTTCGCCGTATCTCGCATCTGCTTGACAGTAGGGGTTGCAAGATTCTGTACGAGGCACAAGTACGCTCACACTTGAGTATGCTCCACTTTCTTGGTTTGCCTGCCCCCCCCCCTCTCATCTGCGACTGCTTGACAGTAGAGAACAGAGCAAGACGTCTCATCTATCCCCTGGACCCATCCTGGATAGATCTGTCATTTCAGCAGAGCCTTCAACATAGGAGGGATGTGGGTGACCTTACTGTTATGTACAAGGCCAATATTGTCAAAGTACCACACTTGGATCCACTTCGAGGACAGCGTGAAACAAGCTTTTATGCCACAAGACGGGCAGAAAGCAGTAACTTCACTCTGGCTGTACCCTTCTCCAGAACATCACTCCATCTGAGATCATATATACCCAGGATGACTCGAGTATGGAACACATTCGTACAGAATAATGATGTCAGCGAGATAAAGTCAGTTGATCACATGAAAATGCTGGCCCACAGATGGCTCCAACTTCATCCTGTTCCCTACTTGTATGTCTCATAATGAAAATCCTTTCAAATGAGCTGATGTAGGTAACAGCTCTTAGCTTGCCAATAAAGTTAGGAATCCTTAACCTTGTCAAACACTGTGTAAAAAGAGAGAGAGAGAGAGAGAGAGAGAGAGAGAGAGAGAGAGAGAGAGAGAGCGAGCGAGAGAGAGAGAACGACAGCAAGACCTTTCGATGATACTCTTCAGGTCATTTTTCTGTCTTGAGTGGAATACTGCTGTATACTAGTGGCCTCCTCCAAGGAAGGTGAAAGTACGGAACTGTAAAATGTCCAAAGAACCTTTATAGCTTCTGTAAAGCTATAAAGAATCGATAGATTTAAGTAATACAATGTATGAAGAGACTCGGGTAATATATGAAAGTAAATTATAACAATAGGGAAAATGAACCCTTGAAAAATAAAATAGATAAAATGAAGTATTACATAAAACAACTGCAAGCACTAGGGCATTCTTACTTTATATAAACAATGAATAGAGGGAGTAAAAAGTCGTAAAAAATTATGATAATTTAGAGATAGTACAAAGCTTAGAAGAGCACAAGAAAAAAAAGATGATTAAGTGAAATAAAAGTCAAAATAAGAACATTAGGTACCAGTTAAAAAAAAACTGCATAGTAATAAAACTTTAAAAGAAAGAAAATGAAAGGACAACGAGAGTATAAAACAGTAAAAACTAGTGTTTTAGGATTTACTATTGGAGGATAAATTCGTGAACAAATGGAAAAATTTGCTCTGTGATAAAAAAAAAAATGAGGACAAGACCTTATGACCCTAGACTTGTCTCAGACAAGCTATTGTTTTCTAAAAAGTGAATAAAATATTTTAAAAACTAATTTTTAATTAGCAAACAAGTAAATCTTACAGCAGAAAATATTAAGGAAAGAAATGGATGGGCATTTTTGTATTTCTAGTTTATAAAATAAAGTTTGCGGCAGTTTTCGACGCTGATTTTTTTTTTTTTTTTTTTTAAGTACAAAGTCAATTTGTTACGAGGAAAAAATATGCTCATGAGGATGTCATCAGTGTGGTGCCACAAGAGTCGGAAGATACTCGACAATGCTTTAAATTTACATAAATGTATTGTAAGAAGGAATAAAAAAAAAGTATACAAAAAAGCAGTAAAATTTTTTATATTCCAAAAGAAACTCTGGAGTAAGCTAAACAGTTTCAATGATAGAGCGATGTATGATTATGATTTATATAAATTAAAATCGAAAACAAATCACCTGAAGAATACCGAGACAAATTATTAAATATTTATTAAAAAATTGTCAATTGGGAAAACGTCTTTCCTTACTGGAAAGCTATAAAATAGCTTTCAAGTATTTGGAAGGAAAAGTGCTAAAAATCTCTGCCTAACTTATGCTAGACTGAAACTGGAATATGTAGTACAGGTGTGGTTCCCACACCTATAAAACATGTAGACAAAATAAAGATTCAAATTAGAGCTTCAAAAATGACCTTGTGAGATAAAGTAAAATACGATTTAAAATGCTAGACTCTCGATGGCTAACAAAAGGAAAAATGGAACAGGTAAGTTAAGTTAATAAGTCCATGAAATGATTAAAAACGATATCTTAGCACCCTTAGCTGGAAGAACAAGAGGCTAAAATTGTAAATTTAGAAGAAAATAGTGCAATAAGATTTTGCTGTATAGTCCTTGTGGCTTAGCGCTTCTTTTTTGATTATAATAATAATAATAATAATAAGATATTTCAATCACAAATAGAATTGAAATATGGACAACCACCATTTCCACCACCACCACGAACAACTGTGACATCAGCAATAACAGCAACAACAAAATAACAAAAGCATTAAACACAACAATTATCAAAATATTTTATGCTAAACGGTGACAAAAGGTGGGACATCATGAGCATAGCTTTGCTACCGCAACTAAAAATAAATAAAACATTTTTGTGCAATCCTCTCCAAGCCTACCCACCCATCCACCCAAACACTCGTTCAACAACCACCAAACAATTCGCAAACCACCAAACAATTAATTCGCGACCTAGCTGCCAGGGAGTGTGGACGTGCCTCATACCTCTCTGCTGACAGTCTAGCAAGCTATCCAGTGACGTCATGGTATTCAGCGTGAGGAGGCGGGTGAATACCGTTGGTATACAGCTTGTTAGGGGGGCGATTACGCCTGAGAATGAACAAGTTCTGCTACCTAAGATTATCCGTGACACTTATGGTATTGCGGACAAGGATTTGTACGGTGTGGCATTAAATGGCGCATACCGGATATTTGTAAAATTACTCTACGAGCCAGTGTACGAGCAGCTGGTTGAGCAATTCCAAGATCTCTGCGTAGATGTGTCCCCTGACGTGCATGTGCGTATGGTGGATGTCTCTCGACAATATACGTGGGTGAAACTGCGCAATGTGCCCTTCGAGGCCGATGCAACGGATCTCCGCAGTGTTTTCAGAAGATACGGAGTGGTACACATGGCTAAACAAGGCAATAGGGTGGCTGGGGCGTATGCTGGTCTCCCAGACGGTTCGTTTACCATTAAGATGTCTCTACGCCAGGCCATACCATCGTATGTGTACCTTGATGACTTCCGCACACAGGTCATGGTGTCTTATGCTGGTCAACGACGGACGTGTCGCCTCTGCGGTGAATATGATCATATGGCAGCAGAGTGTGGGCAGCGGGGGCAGGCCAGAAGGCCGGCCGGTGGATCAACGAATGACGATGGGCAGGAGGCTCCCATACATGGACGAAAAGGAGATGGTGGCAACGGTCGGCTTTCGAGTGAGGAGATTGAGGAGCCAGTGGTGGTGTCGAATCTGGAGCTGTCGTCTCTCGAGTCACCTGCATCGCCGGTGGTACAGCAGGCTTCCGGGGAGGATCAGGTGACGGTGGAAGTGGAGGACTTGGATGCGACAATAGCGTCTGTTTTGCATACCATGTTCTCATCTACGGATGTGGTCTCCCCGGCTGTGACGACGGCCAGTCCGGAGATCGTGTCTGTGGCGGTCGAGCAGCAGCAGGAGGAGGTGGTTGTTGGTGCTGGTGGGGCTGGCGGGGACGTGGTGACCCCTCGTCAGAAGGCAGAGGCGAAGGTGGTGGTGGAGGTTCATCGTGTGGACGATCCGGTCACAAACATGGAGGACGCTGGGACGAGGAAGAGGGCTGCAGCAATGTCGGACTCTGACGACGTCCTGACGCCGGCTCAACGAACAGGGAAGAAAGCATCGGTAGATGGGGGGCGGTGTGCTAGTGGAGGTGAGCAGCGACAGCAGGTGGTGCCAGGTGGCACTGGTGTCGTGCGTGGAGAGCATGGCAAACGTGGCCCCCAGGGCCCAAGTGGGCATGCAAAAGTACAAGTGGGGCAGCGAGGGAGGAAACCTTAGCAAGGTGTGAGGGGGGGGGGGTTAGATAGGGGCGGGAATAGTTGTGGAAGGTGTGATGAGGTCTGCTGCTTGATGGCAGCGACGGTTAATGGCGTGTGTGTCTGGGAGCACCAGATAGCGTGCTCCTTGAGAGAGGGGGCATGTGCCCAGTGTTAGGATGAAAGTTGCTTGATATGTGCTGTTCAGATGTGTCTGCAAATTGTGGAGTATGAGTAGTGTTAGGTTCTGGTTAGAGGTGTTGCTGCCTGCGCCTGTGTGCGCCTAAGGTACGCTGGTGCGGTTGAGGTGGCGTATGCTGCTGCTGTGTGTATGAATCTTGGACTATATGTTGTATGATAATGGGTGGGGTCTGTATGGTGGAGGTTTGAGGAGCATCCTTATGTTCTATGTCAAGTATTGGGTATGTATTTTATACCTATGCATACACAATGTATAAAAACACTGGTAGTGTTACTTGTGCAGGACCTGCTGTTATGAGGCCTCTTGTATGCACAAGGACAGACCTTTTGTAATTACTTGAGAATATGTGAAATGGGTTGTGTATATTCATGTACTGTATCAATGTGTTACGATGTTGTATTCTTTTTCTTTACTGTATAATTTGTATGTTTGGTTGTGAATAGGGTTGGGTGGGACATGCAAGGGGGGGGGGTTAGGCTTCAAACACGTTTGTGTTGGTGATAATTTTTAAGATAGGTGTCTTTCCTGTAGTGAAATACTTATGTGTGCTACATGCCTTTTATGTTGTAGCAATGTAATGTTTGTTGTGATATATATCTAAACCATGACTTGTTAGTACACTGTTCAGGCAGTCTTGTGGTCGTTTAATACACTTTGTGGACAAGCATGACAACTGTTATCTTAATGTATATATGTCAATATGTCCGTGAGCTGTGGTAAACCTGTTTGATTTAGAATAGGGGGTAAAAGGGGGGGGGGGTGTTGGAAGCCACACGGAGTTGTGTGGTTCATTAGGCGATGGAAGGTTATCACATATGTTGCCGGATAGGTCTTGTATTATTTTATTTATTAACTGTTCTGTACTGTTTTAAATAAAATCTTGCTTAACATAGGTGCATGGGATATAATGCATAGGGGATGAGGGACAGTTTGTGTCAGCACAAAGTTAAACGTCTGTGTGCTTTTGACAATGAAATTTATAATTCTGTGTAAGAATTGATACTGTGTTCTTTTATCTATTTAATGTATTGTATTGTTTTAAATAAAATATAAAAAAAAAATCCTCTCCAAGCCTACCCACCCATCCACCCAAACACTCGTGCAACAACCACCAAACAATTCGCAAACCACCAAACAATTCGCACACACCATTTGTTTATCACTTTTCTCACCCCTTTCCTCTCAGGTTAGCTCCACTTATCCTCTCCCCACTTTCATCACTATCAAACACAATGCCCCTAATTCCTTTTCTTTACCCTTCTCGTTCATGTCTCTTTTCTCGTCGCGCTTCTCGCCCTGCTTCTTGTTCCGTTTTTCCTTTGCTATCTTTTCCCTGCCTCCCTCCTTTACTGCTTTCATTTCTCTCTCCCTTCCCACACTGACGCACTGGACTCTCCCTCAAGTAAAAAATTTCTGCTTTTCTATGTCTGTAGCACCACAAATGGAATTGATCGCGAGCCTTTGCATTTCCTTGCCTATGGCTTTTTTTTTATTCAGACTGCGGTTGTGGTGAAGAATTGGGCCGTGAACACCTTAGTGAAAATAGAAGAAATATTCCGCAATGCTACAAAGTACAAGAAAGTTGTTTGTCCCCGCAGACCGAAAGTGTTGGCGTTTGGGTCACCAGATCAAGCAAGCGTTGGTGTTCAGTCACCAGACCCAGCAAAACATAAATGTTTGCGTTTTCTGACGAGGCGCCTGAGGACAGCATATTAATTTTATTTCATACACAAAACACTAGAACTATTTGGTTATTTAACGCTTTAATCACGTTACGTTCCTCAGTTTATCAAACTGAAACTCTCATTATTCACTACTTTCGTGACCAACTTAAGTCCATATTACATAAAAGAAATCACATTCCATAATTCGTTATCTTATCAGCTGGAAGGCAGATTCAGACGAATAAGGAAACATCCCCACCGTACATTAGCAGATGCTGGCTTCTTAGTCATACCTGGGAGGGATACCGCCAAATAATACGCATGCCAGACGGCAAAAACCACTCCCATATACCAGGCGTTAAAAGGTGACCCAGCGTCGACATTATACTAGAACATTTAACTTACATTACAGTAAACTTAACTTGTAGAACGTTCTGGGAAGTATAGTTCTCTGTTGTGTGTATTTCAAGAGTGCATTTGCGAGCCGTAGCAGTTACTAGTTGTTAAAGGCACTTGTGGATAAACACTTGGTCTACTGTGTGGCACTCACATATATGTGGTTGCACGTGTGCGCGTGCGCTACTGGATATGTGCTACTTTATATATGCTAATAGATATGGATATGTACCACTGGATATGAGCTACTGAATATGTGCTTCTCGAATAAACGTGTACTGAATGATTTAAAGAAGTGACAATAGTAAGCAACTATATGAAAATTACTATTGAATAAGGCAATAAGAAATAATCAAAAACATATAAACAATAAATGAAAAACATGTATGAGTTATTATTCATGGGGAAATCGTATATCCGCAGGGGTAAAAGGCAATAATACCTAATAAATAAAAAGGAATTATATGTATAAATTATTCCTGGGGAGAGGTAAACCTGCAGGGGTCATACAGCGCCGAGGGGGGGGGTAAGGGATGGAAAGTAATGAGGTTCAAAGGAATAGGTCATGTCTAATTCTTGGATCAAGAGCCCTTCACCATCATCAAGGAGCAAGCGACATGTTACAACAAACAAAGTTAATTGTTGAAGCAGCTACTCACACTAGGCTGGTCGTTGTTGGCTGACTCCTCGTCCATTTCATTTCATATTGACAAGTTTCTGAGTGGCGTTTAGGGTGTCTGGGTGTTACAGCCGGCGCATGAATAATTTACGCGCGTTAATCAAATATAATAACGCAGATTCACAATGAAAAGTATACGTTTTTGTAGTAAATAACGTTGGAGTAGCGGCAGCGTATCTCCCGCCATGGAGGTTCTCGCCACTTCACTGGCGGGAAGAACACTGTGTGTACAAACATCTTTTAATACTTCATTTGTTTCTTTTTTTTGTCACATGCATGCCTTATTTCCTACGACTAAATTTTTCATATATAAAATATTTGGAAGGAATAGTATATAAATGCATAAAGCTTCCTAAACCACAATATTGACAATTGGTGAGTGTCAGCTAATTTTCAGCTGTTGTGGGCGCCGGGAATTATTATTATTGTGAAAAAATATATATAATTTCCCTGTAATTAGTGTAATAACTGAAGGATATAATAGTGTTTATATAACGTAGTGTAGGTGTGTAGTGTTGATGTGACTTTTAAAAGATGTTAAGTCACAGAGGAACCAACAACCGCTATAATTTACTCTTTTATGGTAATCAGTCCCCTCAAGGAAGGTTCCTTGATGTTGGTGAGGGGCTCTTGATTTAGGGAATTGGATCTGTGCTCCAGTTCCCCGAATTAAGCCTGAATGCCTTCCACATTCCCCCCAGGCGCTGTATAATCCTCCGGGTTTAGCGCTTCCCCCTTGATTATAATAATAATAATAATATGGTAATCAGTTAAATAGAGAAAACGTACTTCTTTTAATGGTGAAAATAAATTAATATTCCAATAATGGTAGTACATACCTGGAAGTATTATTAAATTAAATTAATTAAATTAAATCAAATCTAATTAATTAATTTTAATCCATTAAATTAATTAATTTGAATTCAATAAATTAATTAATTTTAACTCATTAAATTAATTAATTTTAATTCACTAAATTAATTAAACTTAATTAATTAATTAAAAATATGTGTACGAAAACGTAGGAGCAACGAAAATAGCGCAGTAATACAGATCGGACCGAGAATTTGTGGAAAATTATTCTCATCAATCTAAGCCAATAGAAATATTATTGGCTAATATAGTGTCCTATAAAATAAGTGAATTTAACGTGTATCTGGAAGGGTTCAGATATAAAGCAAAACTATCAAAATAAAGATGATAAAACTGAAACGAGCTGTTGTTGGAGAATCTACATTGCCCACCACATGTATCATCAAATATGTAATGTACGCATCCCAGTGTGACAAAAAAACAAGGCACAATACCGTGACTGGAACAATACACAAATAACCCGCAACCAGGTAACCAGGTCCAGGTAAATAAAAGAGAGGAGCCTACGACGACGTTTCGGTCCGACTTGTTATTATTATTATTATTAAAGATTAGCCGGTATTCTCCCGGCCCGGGCCTTTTCCAAGTGGTGGCCCGGCCTTGGCTCCCTCTTTAGGGAGTGTCTGAGACCTAAGTCTCCCATGGGAGGAGGCACAAGTACCTCCTCATCTTCGGGGCCAACTGTCCCCAGGCCTAGCCACAAGCTGGGCCTCTCTGGTCTGCCATCCCCGCCCCAAGGGGGCAAATGGGAATGACAGTCTTATGAGCTAAAGGCTCGGGCTCAGGCACCTACCCTACCCTAGAAGGGCTGGGCATGGTATCGATCGGTCCGACTTGGACCATTTACAAAGTGCCACAGTGTGGCTTTGTAAATGGTTCAAGCCAGACCGAAACGTCGTCGTAAGCTCCTCTCCTCCATGTGCGGGTTACTTGTGTAGTGTATCCCAGTGTGAATTAAATCTCTCTACAGGTAATGTAACTAATTACTGACCAATATTAGTTGCCTACCGATAGGGAGGCGTTATGATATAATTTGGTGAGGAATATTTAAATGTCCTTCATATTTTTTCTAATTATGTAATTAATCTATATATATATATATATATATATATATATATATATATATATATATATATATATATATATATATATATATATATATAATCACTCAAATTACTCAGGTCAAGTAATTGATACCACTAAATATATATACAGTCCGCAACCAAATTTAATACAGTGTTACTGGCTTCGAATATTTTGTTTAAAACTCTAGAACTCGAAGTTCAAATAATTTAAGGTCCAGATATGTGAGTTTCGGGAGCTGAGAAGGTGGGCACTGAAGGAGGGACAGTGATGTGACCCACTGGGTCACATCACTGTCCCAAGGTACAACTAGTATCGGTAAGTGTAATCTGTTTTACACGTGCCAGAGTTCTCCCCAGTTATGTATGCGAAATGTTAATTCAGGATTGTACCTGTGAAATTCACCCACGCTAAATCTGAAGGGGTCATACTGCACCTGGGGAACGGTAGGCAATCAGGCTAGATCCAAGGAAGAGGACTATTACTCCTGTTCCTGATTAACTTAAAAGCATTCCCTGGATGGCGGAAAACAGGCGAAGCCTATTTTCGGCCATCCAGGCGGAACACACCGGCCGTATCCCACCGAGGCGGGGTGGCCCAAAAGGAAAAACGAAAGTTTCTCCTTTTACATTTAGTAATATATACAGGAGAAGAGGTTACTAGCCCCTTGCTCCCGGCATTTTAGTCGCCTCTTACAACACGCATGGCTTACGGAGGAAGAATTCTATTCCACTTCACCATGGAGATAAGAGGAAATAAACAAGAATAAGAACTAGAAAGAAAATAGAAGAAAACCCAGAGGGATGTGTATATATGTGCTTGTACATGTATGTGTAGTGTGACCTAAGTGTAAGTAGAAGTAGCAAGATGTACCTGAAATTTTGCATGCTCATGACGCGCGCGTGCGAGCGCTACTAAAAAATATTTAGTAGTAGGCTTCAGTGTATATGTATATGTATATATATATATATATATATATATATATATATATATATATATATATATATATATATATATATATATATATATAAGTAGTGAAGTTTTCTACAGGGGGGTCTCCTCCGGAAAAGGCCTTCTACAGGGAGGTCTCCTCCGCTATAGGGCCTTCCTCTGGGAGGTCTCTTCCGGTTTGGGCCTTCCACTGAGCGAGGTAACCGGTCTAGGACCAGGAGCTGGAGGGTCACCTTTTCACACCTATGTGCTAATGACCATGACCTCGCCCTCGAGACTACCTCACCCTTGACCCCCCAACCAATACCCCCACCCACCACCCCCCCCGCCTCGCGACCCCACCATCGCGCCCCGCCCCGCCGCCCCGCGCGCCCGCGCACCCGCGCCCCGCCCCGCCGCCCCGCGCGCCCGCGCACCCGCGCGCCCCGCCCCGCCGCCCCGCGCGCCCCGCCCCACCCCGCGCGCCCGCCCGCGCCCCTTCGCGCCTTCTGCTGCGCCTTCTGCAGCGTCGTCCGGATCGCCCCCGCGCCTCGAATTTTTTTTTTCTTATGATCTCCTCGGATCAAGTTTTTAAGGTTCCCCCTCTCACTTTCACCCCCATCCCAAAATTTCTCAATATTACCAAGTTTTTGCATTCCCCCCCCTATGGGGGTTTCGAAAGTCTCCATCTCCTCAGATCAAATTTTTAAGGTTCCCCCTCCCACTTTCACCCCCCAATCCCAAAAATTTCTCGATAATACAAGTTTTGGATTCCCCCCTATGGGGGTTTTGAATTTCTTATGATCACCTTGGATCAAATTTTTGGATTACCCCTCCCACTTTCACCCACCCCCCCACCTCAAATTTTTCTCGATAATACAAGTTTTAGATTCCCCCCTATGGGGTTTTCGAAATTCTCCAATTCCTCGGATCAAGTTTTTTGGGTACCCCTCCTTTCACCCCCCATCCCCAAATTTTCTCGATAATACAAGTTTTGGATACTCCCCCCTATGGGGTTCTCAATATCAAAGTCTCCACTTCCTCGGATCCCCCTCCCACTTTCACTCCCACCTCAAATTTCTCGACAATACCAAGACTCCATCTCCTCGGATCAAATTTTTTGGATCCCCCCTATGGATTTTCGAAATTCTCCATCTCCTTGGATCAAATTTTTGGATTACCCCTCTCACTTTCACTCCCACCCCAAAATTTCTCGATAATACCAAGACTCCATCTCCTTGGATCAAGGTTTTTGGATTCCCCCCTCTGGGGGTAAGCATTCAAATGAACTCCTCCTATGGGGCATGCTTACTACAGGTCTAATGAAGGGTGTTTACTCGGCGGTCAGTGACGTCATTATTCCTCTCATTAATGTGTTTACTCGACGGTCAGTGACGTCACGTGATGACCGCGCACACAGGTTGAATCTTGTCTACCCTTTTTACCCACCCTCCCAAACCCTCACACTCCAACCAACACCTCACAATTTTCACTCATAACCCCCAATTTTTCTCGTTTTAACCCTTTTAGTTCATTAAAGTTAATAAGGGGACACATGCATCAGAAAGTCACCACATCGCTTACATCCACTTTCGTTAAATTCACTACTCACAATTTTACATATTACGAAGTTAATACGCACTTTTACTTTGAACATCTTCAAAACACTCATAAATCATTTGAATACTCACAAAAAAAACACCTTTGAACACCTTCAAAACACCCTTGAACACCTTCAAAACACCCTTGAACACCTTCAAAAAACATTTGAACACACTCAAAAGTACTCTTGCACATCATTTGTACACCTTCAAAACACCCTTGAACACCCTTGATCACCTTCAAAAAAACAACATTTCCAAAAACACTATTTGAGTACTCCCAATTACACCACTGATTACTACTAAAACACCGCTGAATTCAATCAAAACACCCTTCAACACCTTCAAACACCCTTGAACACCTTCAAAACACTCTTGAACACCTTCAAAAACACCTTTGAACATTTCCAATCAACACTGAAACACTTCCAAAAAAAACACAATTTGAGTACTCCCAATGACACCACTGAATACTACTAAAACACCGCTGAATTCAATCAAAACACCCTTCAACACCTTCAAAACACCTTTGAACACCTTCAAAACACCTTCAAAAACACCTTTGAACATTTCCAATCAACACTGAAACACTTCCAAAAAAAAAAAACACAATTTGAGTACTCCCAAATAAGATTTGTCATCTCTAATTTATCTGCACTTACACATTTCATTAAATTACAACTCATCCCTCAGTCTCCAGACTAGGCATTTTCTCGTTTTTACCCTTTTAGTTCATTAAAGTTATTAAGGGGACACAATACATCAGAAAAAAAGTCACAAAAATTAACTCAATCACTTTACTTTGAACACCCCCAAAAACACTCTCATAATCATTTGAATACTCACATAAACACCCTTCAACACCTTCAAAACACCTTTGAACACATTCAAAACACTCTCATAATCATTTGAACACACTCAAAACACCTTTGAATAACCTCAAAACACCTTTGAACACCTTCAAAACACCTTTGAACACTTCCAAAAAAACACAATTTGAGTACTCCCAATTACACCACTGAATACTACTAAAACACCGCTGAATTCAATCAAAACACCCTTCAACACCTTCAAAACACCTTTGAACACCTTCAAAACACTCTTGAACACTTTTCAAAAACACCTTTGAACATTTCCAATCAACACTGAAACACTTCCAAAAAACACAATTTGAGTACTCCCAATTACACCACTGATTACTACTAAAACACCGCTGAATTCAATCAAAACACCCTTCAACACCTTCAAACACCCTTGAACACACTCAAAACACCCTTCAACACCTTCAAAACACCTTTGAACACCTTCAAAACACCTTTGAACACCTTTGAACATTTCCAAACAACACTGAAACACTTCCAAAAACACCATTTGAGTACTCCCAAATACACCACTGAATACTAAAACACCACTGAATACACTCAAAACACCCTTCAACACCTTCAAAACACCTTTGAACACCTTCAAAACACCTTTGAACACATTCAAAACACTCTCATAATCATTTGAACACACTCAAAACACCTTTGAATAACCTCAAAACACCTTCGAACACCTTCAAAACACCCTTGAACACCCTTGATCACCTTCAAAAAACAACATTTGAACACACTCAAAACACCTTTGAACACCTTTGAACATTTCCAAACAACACTGAAACACTTCCAAAAACACCATTTGAGTACTCCCAAATACACCACTGAATACTAAAACACCACTGAATACACTCAAAACACCACCAAAATCACCATAAACTAAGATCAACACCCACACCCCACAACACCCACAACCCTCAACACCCACAATTTTTTCTCGTTTTATCTAATTTCATCAGAAAGTCACAACACCCACACCCCCCATTTTTTTCTCGTTTTAACCCTTTTAGTTCATTAAAGTTAATAAGGGGCCACACTACATCAGAAAAAGTCACAAAAACAACCCACTTATAACGTCTTTTCGGTATCTCTAGTTCGACAACAACACCCACATCCCACATCACCCACATCCCACATCCCCCACACACACACACAGACACACACACACACTTCCCTAACCTAGCCTAACCTAACCTAACTTATCCTAACATAACCTAACCTAACCTAACCTAACCTAACCTAACCTAACTTATCCTAACCTAGCCTAACCTAACCTAACCTTACCTAAATTATCCTAACCTAACCTAACCTAGCCTAACCTAACCTAACCTAACTTAACCTAACCTAACCTAACCTAACCGAACCTACCCTAACCTAACCTTACCTAACCTAACCTAGCCTAACCTAACCTAACCTAACTTAACCTAACCCAACCTAACCTAACCTAACCTAGCCTAACCTAACTTAACCTAACCTAACCTAACCTACCCTAACCTAACCTAACCTAACCTATCTTAACCTTACCTAACCTAACCTAGCCGAACCTATCCTAACCTAACCTAAAATATATTGGAACACTTCCAAAATACATTAGAGTACTCCAGAATTACTTTGAACGACTCCATTTTTGGATATTTCCAAATTAGTTTTGAAAACTTTATCGTAAAATCGAACATTATTTTCTTGTCGGTAAAACACACTCAATGGTAGAAATATTTACTCGATTTCCGAATAGAAGCACTGTCCTCGCTCTGAGAGACTCATTGTGGGTCACCCCAACACATGGTGTAATGCGCTTCACACCCAAGGTAGAACATAACACCTGCGTCAACTCAGGACAGACAGGCGCCATGTAATGCGGGTAACATCCAAGGTAGAAAATCATCTCTTTCCAGACCAACTGTCTATCCTAACCTAACCTAACCTAACCTAATTCCTAACCTAACCTAACCTAACCTAACCGAACCTAACCTAACTCCATCAATCACCTCTATCCTAACCTAACCTAACCTAACCTAACCCAACCTAACTCCATCAAACACCTCTATCCTAACCTAACCTAACCTATCCTAACCTAACCTAACTCCATCAAACACCTCGAATACTACCTAACTTAACCTAACCTAACCTTACCTAACCTACCGAACCTAACCTAACCTAACCTAACCCATCCTAACCTGTCCCAACCTAACCTAACCTAACCTATCCTAACCTAACCTAACCTAACCTAACCTAACTTATCCTAAGCTAACCTAACCTAACTTATCCTAACCTGTCCCAACCTAACCTAACCTATCCTAACCTAACCTAACCTAACCTAACCTAACTTATCCTAAGCTAACCTAACCTAACTTATCCTAACCTAACCTATCCTAACCTAACCTAAACACTGACTAACTTTGAACCAACTCTGAACACCACTGATCTTCTTCAAAAAATGCTCTGCACATCATTTGAACACCTTCAAAAAAACACCATCAAACACCTCCGAATACTCCCAAAAAAACACTACTGATTACTACCAAATCACCACTGAATACTACCAATCACCGTCAAAATCACCAGAAACTAAGTTTAACATCACCATCTAACATCCTTTTTATAGAAATCCCCTCAAATCACTATAACCAAGAACTCCCTCCCCATTTGGCGCATAAAAAAAAAAGCATGAACACAAACCTAATACGCAAACACTTAGTACATGATCACCATCAACTGAAAACATATCTTATACACACACATAATATAAGACAATCACCAACTACAATCACCCATGTTCACTTACCTCAAAATCACTAATATCACAGAAAACAATCATTTTTATAAACATTTCACACACACACACAAAAAAAAAAAAATCATATTTGACAATATCTAAGCGCACTCACCTCACTACCACCAACACACGATGTCTCACCTCACAGGACCGACGAGCACACCTCCAGTGACGTCACACTCCCATTGTGTTACTTGGTGGTTGGTAACATCACACCTAACCCCCCTTGTTTCAACCTGTTGTACCCTACATTATCTAAGAACACTATATCCAAGACGATTACCAGATTTTATGATCCCCAACACCAAGATCACAGAAAACACACATTTTTATAATTATTCACACAAAAATCACGATCACCAATTCCATATCATGTTTACCGTCATCTATCAACACTAATCACCAAGATCACCAAAAAAAAAATCTAAGATCATGCATCTCAAAACTACTATGATCACTGAAAACACTTATTTTTTAAACATTCGCACAAAAATAAGACATACACAAAAATACCACAACACTTCCACCAACATCTATAACATAACATGAGCACTATAACATATCACTATCACAAAAAAAATAATACACAAACACCCACATATTATACATTTCAATTGCAAATTTAAGACATGAGACATACACACCAAATCTAAGACATTCACCTCCAACTAAGACATACACATCACCCCTAAAACTTCCTTCCTTATTCATTCCGTATATCTCCTAGAGCTGTTTTAACCCCGACGGATCCATCACGACGTAGGAGCCAGAGTGTAGTAGGTGGTGTTGGAGTGGTGATGGTTCCTCTGGCTCCTACGTCGTGGTGGATCCGTCGGGGTTAAAACAGCTCTAGGAGATATACGGAATGAATAAGGAAGGAAGTTTTAGGGGTGATGTGTATGTCTTAGTTGGAGGTGAATGTCTTAGATTTGGTGTGTATGTCTCATGTCTTAAATTTGCAATTGAAATGTATAATATGTGGGTGTTTGTGTATTATTTTTTTTGTGATAGTGATATGTTATAGTGCTCATGTTATGTTATAGATGTTGGTGGAAGTGTTGTGGTATTTTTGTGTATGTCTTATTTTTGTGCGAATGTTTAAAAAATAAGTGTTTTCAGTGATCATAGTAGTTTTGAGATGCATGATCTTAGATTTTTTTTTTGGTGATCTTGGTGATTAGTGTTGATAGATGACGGTAAACATGATATGGAATTGGTGATCGTGATTTTTGTGTGAATAATTATAAAAATGTGTGTTTTCTGTGATCTTGGTGTTGGGGATCATAAAATCTGGTAATCGTCTTGGATATAGTGTTCTTAGATAATGTAGGGTACAACAGGTTGAAACAAGGGGGGTTAGGTGTGATGTTACCAACCACCAAGTAACACAATGGGAGTGTGACGTCACTGGAGGTGTGCTCGTCGGTCCTGTGAGGTGAGACATCGTGTGTTGGTGGTAGTGAGGTGAGTGCGCTTAGATATTGTCAAATATGATTTTTTTTTTTTGTGTGTGTGTGTGAAATGTTTATAAAAATGATTGTTTTCTGTGATATTAGTGATTTTGAGGTAAGTGAACATGGGTGATTGTAGTTGGTGATTGTCTTATATTATGTGTGTGTATAAGATATGTTTTCAGTTGATGGTGATCATGTACTAAGTGTTTGCGTATTAGGTTTGTGTTCATGCTTTTTTTTTTATGCGCCAAATGGGGAGGGAGTTCTTGGTTATAGTGATTTGAGGGGATTTCTATAAAAAGGATGTTAGATGGTGATGTTAAACTTAGTTTCTGGTGATTTTGACGGTGATTGGTAGTATTCAGTGGTGATTTGGTAGTAATCAGTAGTGTTTTTTTGGGAGTATTCGGAGGTGTTTGATGGTGTTTTTTTGAAGGTGTTCAAATGATGTGCAGAGCATTTTTTGAAGAAGATCAGTGGTGTTCAGAGTTGGTTCAAAGTTAGTCAGTGTTTAGGTTAGGTTAGGATAGGTTAGGTTAGGATAAGTTAGGTTAGGTTAGCTTAGGATAAGTTAGGTTAGGTTAGGTTAGGTTAGGTTAGGATATAGGTTAGGTTAGGTTGGGACAGGTTAGGATAAGTTAGGTTAGGTTAGCTTAGGATAAGTTAGGTTAGGTTAGGTTAGGTTAGGTTAGGATAGGTTAGGTTAGGTTAGGTTGGGACAGGTTAGGATGGGTTAGGTTAGGTTAGGTTAGGTTCGGTAGGTTAGGTAAGGTTAGGTTAGGTTAAGTTAGGTAGTATTCGAGGTGTTTGATGGAGTTAGGTTAGGTTAGGATAGGTTAGGTTAGGTTAGGATAGAGGTGTTTGATGGAGTTAGGTTGGGTTAGGTTAGGTTAGGTTAGGTTAGGATAGAGGTGATTGATGGAGTTAGGTTAGGTTCGGTTAGGTTAGGTTAGGTTAGGTTAGGAATTAGGTTAGGTTAGGTTAGGTTAGGATAGACAGTTGGTCTGGAAAGAGATGATTTTCTACCTTGGATGTTACCCGCATTACATGGCGCCTGTCTGTCCTGAGTTGACGCAGGTGTTATGTTCTACCTTGGGTGTGAAGCGCATTACACCATGTGTTGGGGTGACCCACAATGAGTCTCTCAGAGCGAGGACAGTGCTTCTATTCGGAAATCGAGTAAATATTTCTACCATTGAGTGTGTTTTACCGACAAGAAAATAATGTTCGATTTTACGATAAAGTTTTCAAAACTAATTTGGAAATATCCAAAAATGGAGTCGTTCAAAGTAATTCTGGAGTACTCTAATGTATTTTGGAAGTGTTCCAATATATTTTAGGTTAGGTTAGGATAGGTTCGGCTAGGTTAGGTTAGGTAAGGTTAAGATAGGTTAGGTTAGGTTAGGTTAGGGTAGGTTAGGTTAGGTTAGGTTAAGTTAGGTTAGGCTAGGTTAGGTTAGGTTAGGTTGGGTTAGGTTAAGTTAGGTTAGGTTAGGTTAGGCTAGGTTAGGTTAGGTAAGGTTAGGTTAGGGTAGGTTCGGTTAGGTTAGGTTAGGTTAGGTTAAGTTAGGTTAGGTTAGGTTAGGCTAGGTTAGGTTAGGTTAGGATAATTTAGGTAAGGTTAGGTTAGGTTAGGCTAGGTTAGGATAAGTTAGGTTAGGTTAGGTTAGGTTAGGTTAGGTTAGGTTATGTTAGGATAAGTTAGGTTAGGTTAGGCTAGGTTAGGGAAGTGTGTGTGTGTGTCTGTGTGTGTGTGTGGGGGATGTGGGATGTGGGTGATGTGGGATGTGGGTGTTGTTGTCGAACTAGAGATACCGAAAAGACGTTATAAGTGGGTTGTTTTTGTGACTTTTTCTGATGTAGTGTGGCCCCTTATTAACTTTAATGAACTAAAAGGGTTAAAACGAGAAAAAAATGGGGGGTGTGGGTGTTGTGACTTTCTGATGAAATTAGATAAAACGAGAAAAAATTGTGGGTGTTGAGGGTTGTGGGTGTTGTGGGGTGTGGGTGTTGATCTTAGTTTATGGTGATTTTGGTGGTGTTTTGAGTGTATTCAGTGGTGTTTTAGTATTCAGTGGTGTATTTGGGAGTACTCAAATGGTGTTTTTGGAAGTGTTTCAGTGTTGTTTGGAAATGTTCAAAGGTGTTCAAAGGTGTTTTGAGTGTGTTCAAATGTTGTTTTTTGAAGGTGATCAAGGGTGTTCAAGGGTGTTTTGAAGGTGTTCGAAGGTGTTTTGAGGTTATTCAAAGGTGTTTTGAGTGTGTTCAAATGATTATGAGAGTGTTTTGAATGTGTTCAAAGGTGTTTTGAAGGTGTTCAAAGGTGTTTTGAAGGTGTTGAAGGGTGTTTTGAGTGTATTCAGTGGTGTTTTAGTATTCAGTGGTGTATTTGGGAGTACTCAAATGGTGTTTTTGGAAGTGTTTCAGTGTTGTTTGGAAATGTTCAAAGGTGTTCAAAGGTGTTTTGAAGGTGTTCAAAGGTGTTTTGAAGGTGTTGAAGGGTGTTTTGAGTGTGTTCAAGGGTGTTTGAAGGTGTTGAAGGGTGTTTTGATTGAATTCAGCGGTGTTTTAGTAGTAATCAGTGGTGTAATTGGGAGTACTCAAATTGTGTTTTTTGGAAGTGTTTCAGTGTTGATTGGAAATGTTCAAAGGTGTTTTTGAAAAGTGTTCAAGAGTGTTTTGAAGGTGTTCAAAGGTGTTTTGAAGGTGTTGAAGGGTGTTTTGATTGAATTCAGCGGTGTTTTAGTAGTATTCAGTGGTGTAATTGGGAGTACTCAAATTGTGTTTTTTTGGAAGTGTTCAAAGGTGTTTTGAAGGTGTTCAAAGGTGTTTTGAGGTTATTCAAAGGTGTTTTGAGTGTGTTCAAATGATTATGAGAGTGTTTTGAATGTGTTCAAAGGTGTTTTGAAGGTGTTGAAGGGTGTTTATGTGAGTATTCAAATGATTATGAGAGTGTTTTTGGGGGTGTTCAAAGTAAAGTGATTGAGTTAATTTTTGTGACTTTTTTTCTGATGTATTGTGTCCCCTTAATAACTTTAATGAACTAAAAGGGTAAAAACGAGAAAATGCCTAGTCTGGAGACTGAGGGATGAGTTGTAATTTAATGAAATGTGTAAGTGCAGATAAATTAGAGATGACAAATCTTATTTGGGAGTACTCAAATTGTGTTTTTTTTTTTTGGAAGTGTTTCAGTGTTGATTGGAAATGTTCAAAGGTGTTTTTGAAGGTGTTTTGAAGGTGTTCAAAGGTGTTTTGAAGGTGTTGAAGGGTGTTTTGATTGAATTCAGCGGTGTTTTAGTAGTATTCAGTGGTGTCATTGGGAGTACTCAAATTGTGTTTTTTTTGGAAGTGTTTCAGTGTTGATTGGAAATGTTCAAAGGTGTTTTTGAAGGTGTTCAAGAGTGTTTTGAAGGTGTTCAAGGGTGTTTGAAGGTGTTGAAGGGTGTTTTGATTGAATTCAGCGGTGTTTTAGTAGTAATCAGTGGTGTAATTGGGAGTACTCAAATAGTGTTTTTGGAAATGTTGTTTTTTTGAAGGTGATCAAGGGTGTTCAAGGGTGTTTTGAAGGTGTACAAATGATGTGCAAGAGTACTTTTGAGTGTGTTCAAATGTTTTTTGAAGGTGTTCAAGGGTGTTTTGAAGGTGTTCAAGGGTGTTTTGAAGGTGTTCAAAGGTGTTTTTTTTGTGAGTATTCAAATGATTTATGAGTGTTTTGAAGATGTTCAAAGTAAAAGTGCGTATTAACTTCGTAATATGTAAAATTGTGAGTAGTGAATTTAACGAAAGTGGATGTAAGCGATGTGGTGACTTTCTGATGCATGTGTCCCCTTATTAACTTTAATGAACTAAAAGGGTTAAAACGAGAAAAATTGGGGGTTATGAGTGAAAATTGTGAGGTGTTGGTTGGAGTGTGAGGGTTTGGGAGGGTGGGTAAAAAGGGTAGACAAGATTCAACCTGTGTGCGCGGTCATCACGTGACGTCACTGACCGTCGAGTAAACACATTAATGAGAGGAATAATGACGTCACTGACCGCCGAGTAAACACCCTTCATTAGACCTGTAGTAAGCATGCCCCATAGGAGGAGTTCATTTGAATGCTTACCCCCAGAGGGGGGAATCCAAAAACCTTGATCCAAGGAGATGGAGTCTTGGTATTATCGAGAAATTTTGGGGTGGGAGTGAAAGTGAGAGGGGTAATCCAAAAATTTGATCCAAGGAGATGGAGAATTTCGAAAATCCATAGGGGGGATCCAAAAAATTTGATCCGAGGAGATGGAGTCTTGGTATTGTCGAGAAATTTGAGGTGGGAGTGAAAGTGGGAGGGGGATCCGAGGAAGTGGAGACTTTGATATTGAGAACCCCATAGGGGGGAGTATCCAAAACTTGTATTATCGAGAAAATTTGGGGATGGGGGGTGAAAGGAGGGGTACCCAAAAAACTTGATCCGAGGAATTGGAGAATTTCGAAAACCCCATAGGGGGGAATCCAAAACTTGTATTATCGAGAAAAATTTGAGGTGGGGGGGTGGGTGAAAGTGGGAGGGGTAATCCAAAAATTTGATCCAAGGTGATCATAAGAAATTCAAAACCCCCATAGGGGGGAATCCAAAACTTGTATTATCGAGAAATTTTTGGGATTGGGGGGTGAAAGTGGGAGGGGGAACCTTAAAAATTTGATCTGAGGAGATGGAGACTTTCGAAACCCCCATAGGGGGGGGAATGCAAAAACTTGGTAATATTGAGAAATTTTGGGATGGGGGTGAAAGTGAGAGGGGGAACCTTAAAAACTTGATCCGAGGAGATCATAAGAAAAAAAAAATTCGAGGCGCGGGGGCGATCCGGACGACGCTGCAGAAGGCGCAGCAGAAGGCGCGAAGGGGCGCGGGCGGGCGCGCGGGGTGGGGCGGGGCGCGCGGGGCGGCGGGGCGGGGCGCGCGGGTGCGCGGGCGCGCGGGGCGGCGGGGCGGGGCGCGGGTGCGCGGGCGCGCGGGGCGGCGGGGCGGGGCGCGATGGTGGGGTCGCGAGGCGGGGGGTCGTGGTGGGTGGGGGTATTGGTTGGGGGGTCAAGGGTGAGGTAGTCTCGAGGGCGAGGTCATGGTCATTAGCACATAGGTGTGAAAAGGTGACCCTCCAGCTCCTGGTCCTAGACCGGTTACCTCGCTCAGTGGAAGGCCCAAACCGGAAGAGACCTCCCAGAGGAAGGCCCTATAGCGGAGGAGACCTCCCTGTAGAAGGCCTTTTCCGGAGGAGACCCCCCTGTAGAAAACTTCACTACTTATATATATATATATATATATTATTGTAACCACGAACGAGTGGTATTGATCAATAGCTTAGAAGCTCCCACACCTCCGTATGCCCTCGGATGGCGACCCAACAGCTAGCTGTGTGCTGGCTGCGCCATATATATATATATATATATATATATATATATATATATATATATATATATATGCAAGGAATTCGCGAGAGCATGCGAAATATACACAAACACTGATCTCTGGCTGAAGGAGACTCGAACCTACGAACCTTAGGACAAAGTACGCAGTGCTTTACCAATCTACCCACACTGGACCAATACCTTGGCGTGTAGCATGAGCTACACGTTTGATCCAAGGCAGCCAGCTTTCAGGGAGAAGGCTCACAGCTTTTCATCTCATCCCCTGCATGCATCAGCCTTACTAGAGATTTGAACAATGCAAGGAATTCGCGAGAGCATGCAAAATATACACAAACACTGATCTCTGGCTGAAGGAGACTCGAACCTTTGAAACCTTAGGACAAGGTACGCAGTGCTTTACCAATCTACCCAGGGGATGAGATGAAAAGCTGTAAGCCTTCTCCCTGAAAGCTGGCTGCCTTGGATCAAATGTGTAGCTCATGCTACATGCCAAGGTATTGGTCCAGTGTGGGTAGATTGGTAAAGCACTGCGTACCTTGTCCTAAGGTTCGTAGGTTCGAGTCTCCTTCAGCCAGAGATCAGTGTTTGTGTATATTTCGCATGCTCTCGCGAATTCCTTGCATTGTTCAAATCTCTTGTAAGGCTGATGCATGCAGGGGATGAGATGAAAAGCTGTAAGCCTTCTCCCTGAAAGCTGGCTGCCTTGGATCAAACGTGTAGAGTCTCCTTCAGCCAGAGATCAGTGTTTATATATATATATATATATATATATATATATATATATATATATATATATATATATATACATATACACTGAAGCCTACTACTAAATATTTTTTTAGTAGCGCTCGCACGCGCGCGTGTGTAGTAGCAGTTACTAATTATCCAAGGTGCTTGTCGATAAACACTTAACCTATTTTGTGTGTGTGTGCGTGTGTGAGGTGAAAGAGAAAGGGAGAAAGTTAGACAGAACAAACACAATCGATTCCAGGATGGATTTGATACAGCCATCGCAGAGCCAGGGCTTTCATTCGCTGAACTGTTCGTTCCAATATTAGTTTACTGTTAGATCAGAATCCATGAAGGGACTGTAAGTGCTTTTAAAAAATGGTCGTTACAAATATTAATACACATACAATGAATTTTTAATGAAACAATTTGAGGGTGTTGGACTGATCACATCGTGTTTACATCACTGTTTCTGCTGCCTCCTCTGTATTCGACTTTAAGAAGCCTACTGTGTAGGCGATACATGACCCATTGCTAAGGTGACTGGCTTAGCTGATTATAAACTGCAAGAGCTGGGTAAAACTACCTGGTGTTAGTCAGTAGTGCTAGGTCGCATCCTGGAGGACATTGAGTACCAGTATCATAGGGCTAGGTACAGATACGAGAGGGCTGTAATGAGCTTAGGAAGGGTAACAGATGTTTGCCTCTAAATTCAGTTGTGTAAAACATGTCCACTTTAATTATTAAGAGCAATGTAGATTTGACTTAAGTTTGTGTTGCAGTTGTTGGTTGTTCAACACTAATTCACATTTCGGAGAAGACACTTAAGCAGCTCTTCGGTCATTACGCGACCATTATCAATTCTCTTGCGATTTGATGTCAGTCTAGGATG
The DNA here is from genome assembly GCF_038502225.1 of Cherax quadricarinatus. Lineage (NCBI taxonomy): Eukaryota > Metazoa > Arthropoda > Malacostraca > Decapoda > Parastacidae > Cherax > Cherax quadricarinatus. The sequence goes on from NC_091329.1 coordinate 18,214,382, forward strand.
AACCGAAATATTATCTAAATATTTCTAACAGAATGGTGGGCTTAAATGTGAATAGTTAAGATACTGTGACTTATATTCTTCATTTTATGACGTATGGGGCCTGTGTCTTCTGTAACAGGGGTGCTAATCCGCTACTTCCTTTGTACTATGATGAAATTCTCCTCCTTATAGCAATAATACCTAGCTTCTCTACGAGAAAACCAAAAGGGAAGGGAGATGCTAGCCTTAATAAGGTCAGGGAGGCATGGAATAGGGACACTTGGTGGGAAGCGATACTACCGAACAACATTGCTCGACAATCCTTTCCCGTGTGAGCTTCCCTGAAGGATCTGAACTCTACATTTGAGTTAGTGAATATTTTGTTGTGTCAGTTGACTGCCTTTATCCATTCTCAAGTACTGTAATAAATCGTTATTTAATTACTTCAGGTATTTTATATCATACGCTTCAGTGACCTAGGATTAAACTGTTTCAGTTGTGTGTTTTAAAACAATCTTTATTCTGCAAGAATGATATTATGATTAAGACTGAAAATGTGGAAAATACTGTATATATTTTCCAGAAATACAGAAGTTATATGTAAATAGATGGCCATACTGTATTTAATAACATTTATGTCATAGAAAATGGGAAACTGAGCCAGGGGAGAAGGGACAGTCCCCATTTTTATTTGAATTGAATAACACGTTGTGAATAATGGGAAGGAATTTTCGTGCTCTAAAGGTTAAAATTGGGCTGACACCTCTCAAATAGGAGGCGAAATTGTTGGATGTGCATTCCTGCATAATTTGAGTATCAGGAGACAGGACAGGACAACTCCAGGAACCTCAGATAAGCTGTCTAATTTATGTTTAATTTCTGGCCAGTAAAATTTTCATAAATGTAGGCAAAAAGGGGGGTCCTGTACATGACACATTAATCTCCAGTCAAATTGGTGAGTCGGTATTTTATACCATTTAATGTTCAATCTGTCAGACACTGCAACACAAGGGTATCTTGGTACAGACCTACAATCAACTTCGACAACCTCTACTAGTGAGAACGGCTGGATTTGAGAGGGACCTGACCTCCCAGCATCTGAGTTCTTACCTCTTCTAGTGACCTACGTCTCACCTCTTGGCGCTATATAAGTGCTCCATCCTGTCACTTCATCTCCATATTGTTTCATTCCATGGAACAATGCTCTTCTCCAGACTGAGGGACTGACCACCTCAAAACTTTAAGGGTGATGGACTGATTACATCGTCTTCAAGTATCTTCTGCTTCTATCAACTTTTCTGTACTCGACTGAAGAAGCCTACTGTGTAGGCGAAACGTTTCGAAATAAAGATACCTAACTGTTGCATATGTGTCTTACCTAACAACCTGTCGGTATTTTATACCATTTAATGTTCAAATTGGTGAGTGTTACGATTTTAAGATATTCTTCTGTTATGTATATGTGTTTATATATAATAATTTTTTAATTTAATATACAGTCCACAAATTTATATATTTACTAGCATTCCTGGTGATGTATTTTTCATTTAATTAATAGGTCCAGAGCAACTTGTGGATATGACAGTGGCAGGTATCGCAGGGGGACATTTTTTGCGACCTAGGTGTCCCAAATTCCTACTTGTCTAACTGATAAATAATATTTATCTATGTTCATTTACTGTTATGTATATAATGATACATTCAGATAAATGCAATTTTCCACAGAAAATACCTTGGGCGAGCAGGTAACTGACGTTTGAATCAGATGAGAAGCAGTTAGCAATTTGGGTTATATGACAGAATTGGAGAAGACTTCAATCTTCCCAGTATAGATGAGTATATATGGTAAGGTGAGTATTATTAAACAAGACGAACTTACCTCATTCTTCTCTCATATGCTTTTGCCTCATTGCTTCCCCATATTGAGAATAAAGATCCTATCCTTCATGTCCCCAATTTCACAGTTTCACTGATTGTTTGATTAAGTGTTTGTTAATAGGCTATTTTCATTCCTCCTTGACACTCTTGGGAAATGTAGCTTGCAAGAGCAAATCCACACTATCACTGAAATATAAACTGCAAAAGCAAACCCACACTATCATTGAAATATAACTTTAAGGATTAAACCCTCACTATCATTGAAATATAACTTGCAAGAATAAACCCACACTATCATTGAAATACAACTTGCAAAAGGAAACTCACATTATCATTGAAATATAACTTGCAAGAGCAAGCCCACACTATCACTGATTATTATTATTATAATCAAGGGGGAAGCGCTAAACCCGGAGGATTATACAGCGCCTGGGGGGGGGGATGTGGAAGGCATTCAGGCTTAATTCGGGGAACTGGAGCACAGATCCAATTCCCTAAATCAAGAGCCCCTCACCAACATCAAGGAACCTTCCTTGAGGGGACACTATCACTGAAATGACTTGCTAGAGCAAACCCAGACTATCATTGAAATCTGACTTGCAAAATCGAAACCCACACTATCACTGAAATATAACTTGCAAACCTACACTATCATTGAAATATAACTTGCAAGAATAAACCCACACTATCATTGAAATATAACTTACAAGAATAAACCCACACTCTCGTTGAGATATCGCTACTGCCCCTCCTAGAAAATTTTCCGAGCTACTATTCCTGGGTGCCTCACCTCTCACAAGCCCCTCCCACTTTCCTACAAGTCTCCTCTTTTTTCCTGTTGTATTCCACTTCTCCCAGGTACGTTTCCTTCCTTGTCCCCTCTTCCCTTACCGCAATCTTCCCTCTCCCTTCGTACTTCAATTCACATTCTCCCACTGTCGCAGTTTCCACAAAACTGTTTCAGCGCCATATCTCCCTGCTCCATATGTCTGCGTCAGGCCTCAGCGAGGCTGGGGATGCTAGCTATGGTAATGTTGTAAATAAACCACCACCAATGGTCATTGTGGGAAATTCTTCTCCCCCTCTTATCTTCCCCTTACCCTGTTTCCATAGTCTCAGTTTGTCTGTCTCTCTTTTTTTTCTCTCTCACTCTCTCCCTCCTCTTTCTCGCTTTCTTACTTTTCACCGCTCCCTAATACGTTTCCCGTTTTTATCTTCCTGCGTTTCTCTATCTTTGTCTCTCTCTCTCTCTCTCTCTCTCTCTCTCTCTCTCTCTCTCTCTCTCTCTCTCTCTCTCTCTCTCTCTCTCTCTCTCTCTCTCTCTCTCTCTCTCTCTCTCTCTCTCTCTCTCTCTTTTTATTCCGTTTCCATCTTCGCTTTTTCCTTCCACACTCTCATACATTTCATCTTTTCCCTTCCTAGTTCATTTTCTTTACTCAACAATTCTCATTTTCTGGCAAGTTTTCAAGCCATTTCCTCTCTTACCCTTCTTCGTGATGGACAGATGTTAACACGTCGCCCGAGTCTCATCCTGCATGATGGGATATGACTGGGTAACACAGCTAGCTTTAGTTCCCGCTGTGTCACTCTCATATAATAGGGGAGCAGCACACTGCTGTTGCATCCATTTTCTAATAAGAAATTCCTGATCCTTTTCCCATCTCTACCCCACTGCGCATTTATATCTTCCGTCTCGTTTTTTTTTTTTTTTTACACAGGGTTTGACAAGGTTAGGTTAAGGATCCCTAGCTTTACTGACAAGCTATTTACAGCTCTCTCTCTCTCTCTCTCTCTCTCTCTCTCTCTCTCTCTCTTCCTCTCTTCCCTATTCCTCAGCTTTCGAAAAATTTCTGCTGTTTTTCACTTAGTTTCTTACCTTTCATATTTTTTAGTTCAGATTTCTTATTCCCATCTCCCTCTTCTTTCCCTTATCTCCCCCTCTCCACTTTTATATCACTTCTAATATTCTTCCTCTCTACGCTCCTCTCCTACACACTCATAACCACCTCTTTCCCCTCGCCTCTCTCCTCCTGCACACCATAACCTGCCTTCCTACTACTCACTCTACCTATTTTTCCTTTCGAATTTTAACTCTTCCATTTTAATTCTTGTGTTTAATCACTCCTCTTAACTATACCCTTTTTATCTCCCTTTTCCCTTACCCTCACTTTTCCTTTAACCCCTTTCTATTCCCCTTTCCAAGGTCCTAAGTGTTGTTTCTACTGCCTCTTTCTTCTCCCTTCTCGTATTTTCTCATTCTCTTCCCTATCATCCTATTCCCTGTCCTTCTCTTCGCTGTCTCTTCTTTTCTGCCATCGTTTTCCTTATCAATCACGCCTCTATTATCCTCTTCCCATTCTTCCTCTTAGCTTTCTGCCTCTCCTCACCCCCTCTTCCCCTTCCCTCTTACTCCCTCTCCCCATTCACTTCATTCCTTCTCCTCCTTCCCTCTCATAGTGTGCTAGCGCCTACTGATACCAGTGGTAGCTGAGCTCTACTCAGGTGACAGTTTTCACTACAGGGTAACGGGTAGAAAGATGCTCT
>NC_091329.1:18223782-18283782 GCF_038502225.1 Cherax quadricarinatus
ACGGGAAATCCTGTGTCACAAACCTACTGGAGTTCTATGACATGGTTACAGCAGTAAGACAAGAGAGAGAGGGGTGGGTGGATTGCATTTTCTTGGACTGCAAGAAGGCGTTTGACACAGTTCCACACAAGAGATTAGTGCAAAAACTGGAGGACCAAGCAGGGATAACAGGGAAGGCACTACAATGGATCAGGGAATACTTGACAGGAAGACAGCAGCGAGTCATGGTACGTGGCGAGGTGTCAGAGTGGGCACCTGTGACCAGCGGGGTCCCACAGGGGTCAGTCCTAGGACCAGTGCTGTTTCTGGTATTTGTGAACGACATGACGGAAGGAATAGACTCTGAGGTGTCCCTGTTTGCAGATGACGTGAAGTTGATGAGAAGAATTCACTCGATCGAAGACCAGGCAGAACTACAAAGGGATCTGGACAGGCTGCAGACCTGGTCCAGCAATTGGCTCCTGGAGTTCAATCCCACCAAGTGCAAAGTCATGAAGATTGGGGAAGGGCAAAGAAGACCGCAGACGGAGTACAGTCTAGGGGGCCAGAGACTACAAACCTCACTCAAGAAAAAAGATCTTGGGGTGAGTATAACACCAGGCACATCTCCTGAAGCGCACATCAACCAAATAACTGCTGCAGCATATGGGCGCCTAGCAAACCTCAGAACAGCATTCCGACATCTTAATAAGGAATCATTCAGGACCCTGTACACCGTGTACGTTAGGCCCATATTGGAGTATGCGGCACCAGTTTGGAACCCATACCTAGCCAAGCACGTAAAGAAACTAGAGAAAGTGCAAAGGTTTGCAACAAGACTAGTCCCAGAGCTAAGAGGTATGTCCTACGAGGAGAGGTTAAGGGAAATCAACCTGACGACACTGGAGGACAGGAGAGATAGGGGGGACATGATAACGACATACAAAATACTGAGAGGAATTGACAAGGTAGACAAAGACAGGATGTTCCAGAGATTGGACATAGTAACAAGGGGACACAGTTGGAAGCTGAAGACACAGATGAATCACAGGGATGTTAGGAAGTATTTCTTCAGCCACAGAGTAGTCAGTAAGTGGAATAGTTTGGGAAGTGATGTAGTGGAGGCAGGATCCATACATAGCTTTAAGCAGAGGTATGATAAAGCTCACGGTTCAGGGAGAGTGACCTAGTAGCGATCAGTGAAGAGGCGGGGCCAGGAGCTCAGACTCGACCCCCGCAACCTCAACTAGGTGAGTACAACTAGGTGAGTACACACACACACACACACACACACACACACACACACACACACATACACACACACACACACACACACACACACACACACACACACACACACACACACACACATACACACATACACACACACACACATGCACACACACAGACACACACACACACAGACACAGACACACACACTCACACACACACACACACACACACACACACACACACACATACACACACACACATACACACACACATACACACACACACACACACACACACACACACACACATACACACACACACACATACACACACACACACACACACACACACATACACACACACACACACACACACACACACACATACACACACACACACACACACACACACACACACACACACACACACACACACACACACAGCGGAGCCTGTCACACAAAAAGCTGTGATATCCGAAAAGGTAAAAATTTCTTCTTGCTTCAGGTGCGCGTTTCCCAGACTAGTAGCTATATAGCCCACCTTGTTAAACCGATCACTGGACCAACCTATTTAGTGACCACCTTGTTAAACCTAACACTGGACCAACCTATTTAGTGCCCACCTTGTTAAACCGAACAGTGAACCATCTTATATAATATCCATCTTATTAAACCGATCACTGGACCAACCAATATTGAACCCACCTTGCTGAGCCATTTAGTGGACAAATCCCAATAGTCTTGACCTCTTAAAACAGAATCCGACCCTCTCCTCTCTTATATATTTATGGTTTTCCCTCCTTTAGTTTAAAGTCCTGTCTCCCTTTTTTGTTCACGATCCTTACTTCGCATAACTTGTCTTTCACTAAGGTTACTTGTCATTCATTGACGTGACTTATCATTCACTGTTGTGACGCATCATTCACTTACGTGACTTGTTATTCTCTGAAGTTACTTGGTGTTTACTGAGAGGGTAAATATGCACTCTGAGCATATCTTATGTTCCTTCCCAGTTCGTTCAAGAATTTGTTCTCTTAACTCTCAGAATCATTCATGGAATTCTGTTTCTCCTTACCCTTTACATCCTCCCACACTCTCACTTACACACTCTTTCTACTCCCGCTCCCTCTCCCTCCCTTATTTCCCCAATTACCTGCTTTTTTCTTTACATTTACACAGGGTTTGACAAGGTTAGGTTAAGGATCTCTAGCTTTACTGACAAGCTATTTGCAGGTTAAGGATTCCTAACTTTATTGACAAGCTACGAGCTGTTACCTACATCAGCTCATTTGTAAGCACTTTTATTGTTATGAAACATACAAGCAGGGAATGTTGTGGGCCAGCATTTTCATCTGATCAACTGACTTTATCTCTTTGACATCAAAATGCTGTACAAATGTGTTCCATACTCGAGTCATTCTGGGGATAAATGATCTCAAATGAAGTGATGTTCTGGAGAAGGGTACAGCCAGAGTGAAGTTGCTACTTTCTGCCCTTCTTGTGGTATAGAAGCTTGCTTCACGCTGTCCTCTCTCTCTCTCTCTCTCTCTCTCTCTCTCTCTCTCTCTCTCTCTCTCTCTCTCTCTCTCTCTCTCTCTCTCTCTCTCTCTCTCTCTCTCTCTCTCTCTCTCTCTCTCCCCCCTTCTCTTTCATTTTTTGTCTGCCTCTGGCAATCTTTCTGCAACTCCCTGTCTCTGAGGACTTGGCATCCAAGTAATAATTCCGTAGACTTCGGTAGGTCTGACATTTTTTGTTGGTATGTATTAGTGTCTCCAGGTAAACTCCAGGTTACTAGGCCGACCAGACAGGATATTTCTGATGGTTTTGGCAATAATGTCACTAAGTCTTTCAGACAATAGCATCTCTTTTGATTTTGTTATTGTCGCAGGTCTTCCCCGAGAGGGGATCCTTTATGGTTTTGGTAATACTGTTGGCATCCCCGACAAAAGGATATCTTATTGTTTTGATAATAATTTTATTGGTCTTCTTGAGAGAGGGATCTATTACGGCTTTCTAATATGTCTTTCTTCCCTCATCTCATTTCCAGACAGTTTATTGATGATACATTTATTAATCTGTCGTCATCTAGTTTCTCTTGAAGCTTCGTTTGGTTGTTTTATTTGTTTAATTAAACAGCCAAGCAGACTAACATATAAGAGACAAAGCAACTTAGTAGTTGTTATACTTTTGAAGTCCGCAAGACATATTATGCAGTAATATGTCTAAGTATTAATATTAAAACATTCTAGGTGAAATTAATCTCCAGCACAAAATGCAGGTTACTTGAAGTAGCTGCTGGAATTTGCTTCGAATTTGTTTTGGTAAAGAAAATCTAGCTTTAGGGCTAGACTATTTAAGTGACTTATTTTTAGAAGCTTTAAATATCTTAGTTAAACAGGATACAATTGTTAAAGGTTAATCATAATTAGGCAATATATATAGTACAGATATTAGGCCTCGGTAGTTCAGAAAAAGTAATTAACATCTGGTAACTTCGATACATCGAGGAATTAGTCCTTGACAGGTTGTCCACAAAGTCTTTTTCCGATTTCATTTTTTTTATATATGGTAAAGGATATGAAAGTGCAGTTTTTAAGATTTGATAGCTGAATTTGTAATTTTTTATATGGATATACGCTGTTGGCGGAACCTGTACATGTGAACCACTTGTATTCCGTAACACACCAAATCGATACTTCAGTTGATTCCACGTAATGACCAGCATTTCCGGTATGACTTTTCCGATGTCATCATTTATTCCAGCACAGAGTGCTTGCTATGTCAACTACTTATATCTGGAAAACATAAGTCTTCACCAGCTCCCACAAGACTTATAAAAGTGTGGTACAGGGAAGCGTGAAGACACTATGATGGGGTCATCACGCCCAATATATCTTCTAGAGAACTTCTTGATACTATAATTATGTTAAGAAAAGAACTGCAATTTTGAATCTTTTACTATACGGTTGTAATGAAAAAAAAGTTGGAAGGGAACTTTAACCTTTATTAACGACTTGTCCATCGCTGCTTTTTGTGTCGATTTGGTAGGTTATATCTCTACTCTCACGGTCCTCAACACAACTGGAACACTCCTCCTGGCGTCACTTGTGACATCTCAGGCTGTTAACGTCATCTTTCCAGCAGTAACCCAGCAAGTTTCACATTATCTGATGACAAAGACACGCATTATAGAAAAATTTTTTGAGGACAAAATTTCGCTCAGTGGAAAGTTATATCTAGTCTCACGGTAGCTAAGACTTTCCAAACTCTTAGAAATGGTCACAACAAACACCATCACGACAGCATGACTAACCCCATAAGTTATCCCATGACAAGTCCCACAGCAGATCCTACCACCACAAGAGACGTTACTGCCTCAAGCATCACCTTCGCCGCCGCCACCACAGTTACCACTGCCACTGCCTCTACCTATGCTCCACACCAGCCACAAACCACACCACTACCACGACCACGACCCTAGCCACCATCAACACCCCACCACCACCACCACCACCACCACCACCACCACCACCACCACCACCACCACCACCACCACCACCACCACCACCATCACCACCATCACCACCACCACCATCACCACCACCATCACCACCACTAACCTAGCAACCTCCACCCCCACCATCACCACCCTAACCACCACATTCATGGTCACCACCAGCACCACCACCACAGTCACGGTCATCACCAGCACCACCACCACAGTCACGGTCACCACCAACACCACCATCATCACCACAATCACGGTCACCACCACCACCACCACCACCAACACCCCACCACCACCACCACCACCACCACCACCACCACCACCACCACCACCACCACCACCACCACCACCACTAACACCACCACTAACCTAGCAACCTCCACCCCCACCATCACCACCCTAACCACCACATTCATGGTCACCACCAGAACCATCACCACAGTCACGGTCACCACCAGCACCACCATCACAGTCACGGTTACCACCAGCACCACCACCACAATCATGGTCACCACCAGCAACATCATCACCACCACCACCACCACCACCACCACCACCACCACCACCACCACCACCACCACCACCACCACCACCACCACCACCACCGCCACCACCATCGTCATCACCACTTCAGTACACGCTGGTTACCTCTCTCACCAACATTATGAAATGCTTGTCACTTTACAAGTTTTCTCATTTTTCCCTGTCATATTTCTCACCTCCATTACCTCCCCTCCCGTGCTGCTCGCTCCTTGCCAACGCCCCAAATATACACCTCTTAATGTTCTTAATTATCTCCTTAATTAATAAACTGAATCATGAGTTGCTTAGACTTCACTGAAATAACTCTCATATTATTTATTCTCAAAGAAAAGATAATCGAATTAAAATTGAAAAAATACTTTACCTAGCGAAGTCTGTCAACTTACATATTCACACTTTCCCCTCCATAAGAAAAATTTCCCCTCCTTGATCTGGACGGCTGTCCACTTCCCCCTCCCCTCACCCTTCCCTTCTCCCTCACGAAGGCTTATATTTAAGATGCAGGAGAGGGGGGTAGGGAGGGAAGAGCCATTTAGGGAATAATACAGGTGGTGTTTAGGGAGGGGAGCGGCGCCCCTTCTGCGCAGCTCCCCCGCCGTAAGGGCTCCTGGCTGGGGCAGATATTGTTTTAGGGGAAAAGTTTATGGGCGGTTCTTCCCTGCCGTGCGGGGGAAAGGTGCCCTCCCGAGAGTTTATTTTGAAGGGGTTATGAGTGGGTTGAATGAATGGGAGGATATTTCTCCCTGCCATAGGGAAACTGGCCGTCATTATTAGAAGTTTTATTGAAACAAGGAATTTTGTTTGTGAGAAAAAATTCCTAATATCCCATATGCGACTTTTTCGTATTTTTCTGTTCACTTTCGACCATATTCGTATGTATTATTCATCTCCTAAGATTTTATCTTTCTTCGGAAAATTCGGACACTCCAGAGAAGCGATAAAGAACTCTAACGAAAATTTTATATAAACCTTTAAATTTTGTTCAGTGTTCAATAAAATGGATGGATAGCATTGATATATATTCAGAATCCAGATATGGAAGTCCTCCATCAACTACAAGTTTCCTGAAAGATGGTAATTCCAGCGTAATGACAACTTCAGTTCTGTTGTTGAACGAAACTCTATGCTATGATAGCCGCCGAGCCTTCAATGGAATAATCGACATCCTCTTCACCTAAATAATATTAATTCTTAAAGGGGTGGACCGGTAAGCCAGTGGAAGGCCTCTGTCAAATGACCAAAAGGTGCAGTGGGCCATCATATGACTAAGACCCACGCCAGGAAACACTTACCCTGTTTCCTAACGAACTTACCTAACTGAAGTCTCCTAGCCCAGACTGACAGACTTCACTACCTCGTTAGTGAAACATCCTATATATTGAAATGCGACAGAAAGACACAACTAGCTTTAGTTCGCACGGTGTAACTGTCAGGCGGAACAGGACAACAACATACTGGAAATCTTTTTAAACAACTGCACGCTGGGTGTTCTCACTATGTAATTATTACATACAACATAACTCCTCACACTACGGTATTTTAAAGATTTTTAAGAAAAAATCCTCAGCCAAATATATCCTATCTCAATGTCTCGCATCCTTAAGTTACCCAGATGCATCCTATCTTGCCCATAAGAATTCTTTACTTATATATCTTCATCCGGCCCAGGTGTGGTTTTCTCGATGCCTCTGAACCATCTCTCTCTCTCTCTCTCTCTCTCTCTCTCTCTCTCTCTCTCTCTCTCTCTCTCTCAAACTCAATATTGATTCGAGTATCGAGTATCGAGTTTGAGGAAATGGTCGAGGAGAGGCAGATACACAAGGCTATAAAATCAAGTATACCTTTTCACTTGCCTCTTGATGGAATCCCAGTATGCAGCATCCGCCTGAAACACACCAGGGGCTTCCTATATAGGCTTTATTCCTTTCTCTCTTCTACGCTATGTTTATTCCTTACGTTCTCTACTCACTTTTCCTATTCTCCACCCTATCTATGTTGTTTTCCATATTTTCTCTCCTTTTGTTTCATTCCTTTTCTTCTGTTCATCCCCCTCAATGCTGTTCTCCCTTCTGTTTTGTTCTTAGTCTCTTCTGTTCCCGTCACTTATGTTCTCCATCCCTATTATAATTAATATATTTCGTGTTCGCGGTCATCATATTTTAAATCAATATTGTTCACCATCCCTCAAATTATCCTCTATGTCTAAACATTCTTTTTTTACTAAGCGCTAAACCTTAAAGTGTCATACAGTACTGCAGGGAGGGATGTGCTGAAAGAAGGAAGTCAGGACGGACTGAGGGTTAGATTAAGAATTGTTACCTACCTCAGCTCATTTGAAAGCCTCTTAAGTGTTATGAATCATGCTATTAGGGAACAGGATGAAGTAGAAGTCAGCTATTGGCCGGCAATTTAATTTGGCCAACTGACTTTGCTTCATCGATGTTATGATGCTGTACGAACATGTTACAGTCATTCTATGAATGATTGATTTCAAATCAAGTGATATTCTTGAGAAAGATACAGAGTGTAGTTTCTGTTTGTTGTTTGTCTTGTGCCACAGAATCTTTCTTCTCCGTGTCCGCGAAATGGAGCCGGGTGTGGTACCTTCACACTACTGGCCTTGTACATAGCAGTAAGGCCACCCATATCACTGCGGTGTTGAAGGCTCTGCTGGAATGACAGATCCATCTAGACTGAGTCCAGGCGAGAGACGAATCGTCTTCCTCGATTCTCATTCTGTCATGAAGTCGTAAATGAGACGGGTGGGGGAACTGCAAGCCAGGAAAATGGTGGATATTAAAGGCGTGAGCGCGTACTTGTGCAACGTACAGAGTTTTACAGCCTCTACTGTCGAGCAGGTACTGTCAATCATGTACTGTCGAGCAGGTACTGCTGAGCAGATACTACCGAGCAGGTACTGTTGAGCAGGTACTGTCGAGCAGGTACTGTCAATCAGGTACTGTCGAGCAGGTACTGCTGAGCAGGTACTACCGAGCAGGTACTGTTGAGCAGGTACTGTCGAGCAGGCACTGTCAATCAGGTACTGTCGAGCAGGTACTGCTGAGCAGGTACTACCGAGCAGGTACTGTTGAGCAGGTACTGTCGAGCAGGTACTGTCGAGCATATACTGTTGAGCAGGTACTGTCGAGCAGGTGCTATCTAGCAGGTACTACCGAGCAGGTACTGTCGAGCAGGTACTACCGAGCAGGTACTACCGAGCAGGTAATGTCGAGCAGGTACTGTCGAGCAGGTACTATCTAGAAGGTACTGTCTAGCAGGTACTGTCGACCAGGTACTACTGAGCAGGTACTGTCGAGCAGGTACTGTCGAGCAGGTACTGTCTAGCAGGTAATGTCGAGTAGGTACTGTCGAGCAGGTACTCTCGAGCAGGTACTGTCGAGCAGGTACCGTTTAGCAGGTACTGTCGAGCAGGTACTACCGAGCAGGTACTGTCAAGCAGGTGCTGTCGAGCAGGTACTACCGAGCAGGTACTGTCGAGCAGGTACTGTCGAGCAGGTACTGTCGAGCAGGTACTACCGAGCAGGTACTGTCGAGCAGGTACTACCGAGCAGGTACTGTCGAGCAGATACTGTCGAGCAGGTACTGTCGAGCAGGTATTACCGAACAGGTACTGTCGAGCAGGTACTACCGAGCAGGTACTGTCGAGCAGATACTGTCGAGCAGGTACTGTCGAGCAGGTACTACCGAGCTGGTACTGTCGAGCAGGTACTACCGAGCAGGTACTGTCGAGCAGGTACTACCGAGCAGGTACTGTCGAGCAGGTACTGTCGAGCAGGTACTGTCGAGCAGGTACTACCGAGGAGGTACTAGGGTACTCTTAGTGCCTCCTTCCTCTACTGTCCAAACCTCTTATTTTATTTCCTATTCTATTCTTTCGTCTATTCTATATCTCTCGCTGTATTCTCACTTATTTATTCTAAAATGAATTGATGAATGAGCAAATGAATTAATGAATAAATGAATTCATAAGCGAAAGAATTAGTTAATTATCGAGTGAATTAATAAAGACTTTAGTAAATGAATTAATGAGTGAACAAATTATTGGATGAATGAACGAGTAAATGAGTAAAAAAAAAACTATTTACTATTACAAAAAAAAACTATTTTTTTTCGGAGGTGTAAGAAATTTAGATGAATTATTTTCACGAATACAAATGTAAGTTATTGAAGATAAAAATTCCCTTGAAGAATTCAGAAATAAAATCAGTTGTATATTAATTTTTTTTTATCAAATTGCGGGATTTTAAATATAGAAATTTTTTAAAAGGCTATAATTATATTAAAATATGAAATAATGTTTATAGACTATTGTTATTATTATTATTATTATTATTATTATTATTATTATTATTATTATTATTATTATTATTATTATTATTATTATTTTTAGGAGTAGTAGTATTACTACTACTAGTAGCATGATTACTACTGGTAGCAGTAGTATTACTACTACTAGTAGTAGTATTACTACTAGTGGTAGTAGTATTACTACTACTACTAGTATCACTGCTACTACTACTACTACTAGTGGTAGTAGTATTAGTACTAGTAGTATTACTACTGGTACTAGTAGTATTACTACTATTAGTAGTAGTATTACTACTACTAGTAGTAGTATTAATACTAGTAGTAGTAGTGTTAATACTGCTACTAGTAGTATTACTACTATTAGTAGCAGTATTACTACTACTAGTAGCAGTATTACTAGCAGTAGTAGTATTACTACTACTAGTAGTAGTATTACTACTAGTAGTTGTAGTATTACTACCACTAGTAGTAGTATTACTACTACTAGCAGTAGTAGTATTGCTAGTAGTAGTAGTAGTAGTAGTAGTATTACTACTACTAGTAGGAGTATATTGCTATTAGTAGTATTACTACTACTAAAGATTAGCGGACGTAGTATCGAGCCTCCACCACCACCATTACTCCTTGTGCTGACCAACGCACCTCCAGTCCTTCAACATTATTATTATAATGAAAACTAAGCGCCAAACCCACTCAGCCCTTAAAGAAATAAAATAAATAATGCAAGCCCTAAGCAGCCCTTATTACGAAATTCTAATCTCCATTAAAGAAGTTTTAAAACGCCAAGAAGAATTCTCATTAAGCGTTTAGTAAAAATTATATTTACATGGTGTCGCCGAGTTCAGGGGGAGAGAGAATTGTGTAAATAATTAATAGAGTTAAGCCAGTTAATTCTGAGTTGTGTGCTTATTTTAGTCGAGCATTTTATTTACATGCATTTATTTTTTTTATTTGCGTTGTAAAGTTGTGATTCGGTATTTGATTTGGGGGTGGAATGTGCTTCGTAGATTGAATGGTTAGTTTGTTGCTTGTTGAATTGCCGTGGGTAGGACGGTTGGTTTGTTGTGTAGAACTGTCGTGGGTAGGACGGTTGGTTTGTTGTGTAGAACTGTCGTGGGTAGGACGGTTGGTTTGTTGTGTAGAACTGTCGTGGGTAGGACGGTTGGTTTGTTGTGTAGGACTGTCGTGGGTAGGACGGTTGGTTTGTTGTGTAGAACTGTCGTGGGTAGGACAGTTGGTTTGTTGTGTAGAACTGTCGTGGGTAGGACAGTTGGTTTGTTGTGTAGAACTGTCGTGGGTAGGACAGTTGGTTTGTTGTGTAGAACTGTCGTGGGTAGGACGGTTGGTTTGTTGTGTAGAACTGTCGTGGGTAGGACGGTTGGTTTGTTGTGTAGAACTGTCGTGGGTAGGACGGTTGGTTTGTTGTGTAGAACTGTCGTGGGTAGGACGGTTGGTTTGTTGTGTAGAACTGTCGTGGGTAGGACGGTTGGTTTGTTGTGTAGAACTGTCGTGGGTAGGACGGTTGGTTTGTTGTGTAGAACTGTCGTGGGTAGGACGGTTGGTTTGTTGTGTAGAACTGTCGTGGGTATTACGGCTGTAGTGTTACTTGTAAAACTGTTTAAGTAGCATGGTTACGGTTGGCTTGTTGCGTGCAAAACTATCCTAGGTAGGATGCTTGGCTTATAATTTTATCTTAGCTTGGATGCTTGGCTTGTAAAACTACCCTTCGAAGGAGTTTGGCTTGTAAAACTACCCTAGGAACGACGTTAAACCTTTAAAACTACTCTAGGAACGACGTTTAGCTTGAAAAACTACCCTAGGTAGGACGCTTGGCTGGTAAAACTATCCCACGCTGAGAAAGTTATACCTAGCAGGTCCATGATCGAAATATAATAAAATCAAGTTTCATAAAAAAATAGTTTTGAAAATAATATGAATATTGGTTTAGGATTATACAAACTGGATTCTTTTATAACTAATAAAATTTGGGAAGATTTTAATATACATTAGATAAGTTAAAATCTTAAAGCTTCGGTATAATATAAGCTGTGTTTGACAGATCCTTGACTGCCTACCTCCATCATCATAAAAAGGTCAGGTGTTGCAAGGTGTAGTCTCGTCCTTATATACCTTCCTGTTGATCGTTTTTTAACAGTTCTTTGATAAAGTGAGAAATCACGAAAGTGTTTCGAATTTCACTATTTTTTTCACCGTGGTTGCTCTGCACACACACACACACACTCAAACACACACACATACGGGCGTGTATGTTTCCTTGAGTACATACAAACATGCATATATATGCAAACACATTCAGGACTAAATTATCTTGCCTAAATGCCGCAGATTAAGGTGGAGGTGCGGACAGGCTGCTGTCAGTAATGATAATGTCCTAATTACCCAGGTTGAGGTTCAAACTCCCACTAGCTGCCAAAAATATTAATTATTTTTCTCTTACGAGAAAAGTGACGGGACCTAATACCTTAAGTAGGAACAGAAGATTGGAGGACCTAATACCTTAACTAGGAATAAGATTGGAGAACCCTGAAGCCTTCAATTATTCTCTATTAAGACTTAATAATTAATCTGGGAGAAACGCTGAACTCGTGTCGGCGGTCACTCGGGTTTAGCGCTTGAGCGGTGCAGACTCGATCTTTCGTCACTGTAGGAGTGGCACAGCGGCTGAGGGAATGGGAGATAATCAGGTTTGATATTAGGAAGGAGAATGTATTTCGATTCCTCAGATCAAGAGCCCTTCAGCAGCATCAAGACACCATCTCTATAATAATAATAATAATAATAATAATAATAATAATAATAATAATAATAATAACAATAATAATAAAAAAACAATAGTAATAATAACAATAACAACAACAATAATAATAACAACAACAATAATAATAATAATAATAATAATAATAATAATAATAATAATATAGTGAATATGCAAGAATATGGAATTTCGTGAACTTTTCGTGCACATTTAACATAAAATGTCAGAACCATTATTAATTTGTTTTTATTGTAAATTAGAAAGGAGAAGAGGAGATCGCAAGGAGATCGATACCATGCCTAACTCTTCTCGGGTAGGGTAGGTGCCTGAGCCCGAGCCTTTAGCTAATAAGACTGTCATTCCCATTTGCCCCCTTGGGGCGGGGATGGCAGACCAGAGAGGCCTAGCTTGTGGCTAGGCCTGGGGACAGTTGGTCCCAAAGATGAGGAGGTACTTGTGCCTCCTCCCATGGGAAACTTAGGTCTCAGACACTCCCTAAAGAGGGAGCCAAGGCCGGGCCACCACTTGGAAAAGGCCCGGGCCGGGAGAATACCGGCTAATCTTTAATAATAATAATCGCAAGAAGAGCAGAAGCCTGAGCTTGCTACCACCTGCAGCTCACAAGACTGCCATCCCCACGAGCCCCTTTCGGGCGGGGCAGATGGCAGACCAGAGGCTTAGCTTCTCCCTATGAGCCCCGTGAGGGCGGGGACTGTGGCTAGGCCTGGGGACACTTGGTTCCAAATATGAGGGGATACTTGTACCTCCTCCCATTGGAGACTTAGGTCTCGAGACACTCCCCAGATAGGGAGCCAAGGCCGGGTCACCACTATTGGAAAAGACCCGGGCCGGGAGAATACCGGCGAATAAAAAAACAAAAAGCAAGAATAAGGGATAGAAAAATAAACGTGAATGAATAATTAACAAGAATGAGAATATGCCTGAAGGTGAAAAAAAGTATCATAGGAATACCTCTCTAAAGGATGATGAAGTGAAAGAAGGGAAACAGAAAGGAAATACCATGATATATATATATATATATATATATATATATATATATATAGATATATATATATATATATATATATATATATATATATATATATATATATATATATATATATATATATATATTCTAAATAGCTCTTGTTCTTCTTTATTTCTTCTATTGTCCATGGGGAAGTGGAAAAGAATCTTTCCTCCGTAAGCCATGCGTGTCGTATGAGGCGACTAAAATGCCGGGAGCAATGGGCTAGTAACCCCTTCTCCTGTATACATTTACTAAAAAGAGAAGAAGAAAAACTTTATAAAACTGGGTTGTTTAAATGTGCGTGGATGTAGTGCGGATGACAAGAAACAGATGATTGCTGATGTTATGAATGAAAAGAAGTTGGATGTCCTGGCTCTAAGCGAAACAAAGCTGAAGGGGGTAGGAGAGTTTCAGTGGGGGGAAATAAATGGGATTAAATCTGGAGTATCTGAGAGAGTTAGAGCAAAGGAAGGGGTAGCAGTAATGTTAAATGATCAGTTATGGAAGGAGAAAAGAGAATATGAATGTGTAAATTCGAGAATTATGTGGATTAAAGTAAAGGTTGGATGCGAGAAGTGGGTCATAATAAGCGTGTATGCACCTGGAGAAGAGAGGAATGCAGAGGAGAGAGAGAGATTTTGGGAGATGTTAAGTGAATGTATAGGAGCCTTTGAACCAAGTGAGAGAGTAATTGTGGTAGGGGACCTGAATGCTAAAGTAGGAGAAACTTTTAGAGAGGGTGTGGTAGGTAAGTTTGGGGTGCCAGGTGTAAATGATAATGGGAGCCCTTTGATTGAACTTTGTATAGAAAGGGGTTTAGTTATAGGTAATACATATTTTAAGAAAAAGAGGATAAATAAGTATACACGATATGATGTAGGGCGAAATGACAGTAGTTTGTTGGATTATGTATTGGTAGATAAAAGACTGTTGAGTAGACTTCAGGATGTACATGTTTATAGAGGGGCCACAGATATATCAGATCACTTTCTAGTTGTAGCTACACTGAGAGTAAAAGGTAGATGGGATACAAGGAGAATAGAAGCATCAGGGAAGAGAGAGGTGAAGGTTTATAAACTAAAAGAGGAGGCAGTTAGGGTAAGATATAAACAGCTATTGGAGGATAGATGGGCTAATGAGAGCATAGGCAATGGGGTCGAAGAGGAATGGGGTAGGTTTAAAAATGTAGTGTTAGAGTGTTCAGCAGAAGTTTGTGGTTACAGGAAAGTGGGTGCAGGAGGGAAGAGGAGCGATTGGTGGACTGATGATGTAAAGAGAGTAGTAAGGGAGAAAAAGTTAGCATATGAGAAGTTTTTACAAAGTAGAAGTGATGCAAGGAGGGAAGAGTATATGGAGAAAAAGAGAGAGGTTAAGAGAGTGGTGAAGCAATGTAAAAAGAGAGCAAATGAGAGAGTGGGTGAGCTGTTATCAACAAATTTTGTTGAAAATAAGAAAAAGTTTTGGAGTGAGATTAACAAGTTAAGGAAGCCTAGAGAACAAATGGATTTGTCAGTTAAAAATAGGAGAGGAGAGTTATTAAATGGAGAGTTAGAGGTATTGGGAAGATGGAGGGAATATTTTGAGGAATTGTTAAATGTTGATGAAGATAGGGAAGCTGTGATTTCGTGTATAGGGCAAGGAGGAATAACATCTTGTAGGAGTGAGGAAGAGCCAGTTGTGAGTGTGGGGGAAGTTCGTGAGGCAGTAGGTAAAATGAAAGGGGGTAAGGCAGCCGGGATTGATGGGATAAAGATAGAAATGTTAAAAGCAGGTGGGGATATAGTTTTGGAGTGGTTGGTGCAATTATTTAATAAATGTATGGAAGAGGGTAAGGTACCTAGGGATTGGCAGAGAGCATGCATAGTTCCTTTGTATAAAGGCAAAGGGGATAAAAGAGAGTGCAAAAATTATAGGGGGATAAGTCTGTTGAGTGTACCTGGTAAAGTGTATGGTAGAGTTATAATTGAAAGAATTAAGAGTAAGACGGAGAATAGGATAGCAGATGAACAAGGAGGCTTTAGGAAAGGTAGGGGGTGTGTGGACCAGGTGTTTACAGTGAAACATATAAGTGAACAGTATTTAGATAAGGCTAAAGAGGTCTTTGTGGCATTTATGGATTTGGAAAAGGCGTATGACAGGGTGGATAGGGGGGCAATGTGGCAGATGTTGCAAGTGTATGGTGTAGGAGGTAGGTTACTGAAAGCAGTGAAGAGTTTTTACGAGGATAGTGAGGCTCAAGTTAGAGTATGTAGAAAAGAGGGAAATTTTTTCCCAGTAAAAGTAGGCCTTAGACAAGGATGTGTGATGTCACCGTGGTTGTTTAATATATTTATAGATGGGGTTGTAAGAGAAGTAAATGCGAGGGTCTTGGCAAGAGGCGTGGAGTTAAAAGATAAAGAATCACACACAGGGTGGGAGTTGTCACAGCTGCTCTTTGCTGATGACACTGTGCTCTTGGGAGATTCTGAAGAGAAGCTGCAGAGATTGGTGGATGAATTTGGTAGGGTGTGCAAAAGAAGAAAATTAAAGGTGAATACAGGAAAGAGTAAGGTTATGAGGATAACAAAAAGATTAGGTGATGAAAGATTGAATATCAGATTGGAGGGAGAGAGTATGGAGGAGGTGAACGTATTCAGATATTTGGGAGTGGACGTGTCAGCGGATGGGTCTATGAAAGATGAGGTGAATCATAGAATTGATGAGGGAAAAAGAGTGAGTGGTGCACTTAGGAGACTGTGGAGACAGAGAACTTTGTCCTTGGAGGCAAAGAGGGGAATGTATGAGAGTATAGTTTTACCAACGCTCTTATATGGGTGTGAAGCATGGGTGATGAATGTTGCAGCGAGGAGAAGGCTGGAGGCAGTGGAGATGTCATGTCTGAGGGCAATGTGTGGTGTGAATATAATGCAGAGAATTCGTAGTTTGGAAGTTAGGAGGAGGTGCGGGATTACCAAAACTGTTGTCCAGAGGGCTGAGGAAGGGTTGTTGAGGTGGTTCGGACATGTAGAGAGAATGGAGCAAAACAGAATAACTTCAAGAGTGTATCAGTCTGTAGTGGAAGGAAGGCGGGGTAGGGGTCGGCCTAGGAAGGGTTGGAGGGAGGGGGTAAAGGAGGTTTTGTGTGCGAGGGGCTTGGACTTCCAGCAGGCATGCGTGAGCGTGTTTGATAGGAGTGAATGGAGACAAATGGTTTTTAATACTTGACGTGCTGTTGGAGTGTGAGCAAAGTAACATTTATGAAGGGATTCAGGGAAACCGGCAGGCCGGACTTGAGTCCTGGAGATGGGAAGTACAGTGCCTGCACTCTGAAGGAGGGGTGTTAATGTTGCAGTTTAAAAACTGTAGTGTAAAGCACCCTTCTGGCAAGACAGTGATGGAGTGAATGATGGTGAAAGTTTTTCTTTTTCGGGCCACCCTGCCTTGGTGGGAATCGGCCAGTGTGATAATAAAATAAATAAATAAAATATATATATATATATATATATATATATATATATATATATATATATATATATATATATATATATATATATATATATATATATATATATATATATATGGGAAATTTGCCTGCAAGGAGAGAGGAGGTGAGAGAGAAAATAAATACCTATACGTGAAGGTGATGAATGGCTTTAATTAAGGTTCCAGTTCAGTTCTCCTACCTTCTCCACATTCTCTCATCACTGTTCCTTCCCTTAACTTCACTCCTGTGTTTCTCCTCACTTTTTATCATGCTTCTGAACCACCACCTGTTTAGTCATGTCCTCTGTGCTTCTTCACTTTCTAATTTTTCAACGTCACCACGAAACAACTCACGTCGAACACAGTTTATGTATGTATCCAACCTCACACATCTCCTCCCCCTTTAATCTCTCCTCTCCATCTCTTCACCTTCTCTCTCTCTCTCTCCCTCTTCCTTCTCTGGTTCCCTCTTTCTTGCCCTCCAACAGTTGATGAATCTGCACATTTCACGTCGTTTCCTCCCGCTGACGTCTTGTTGTCAGGGAGGGGAAAGAAAATGTCAAGGTCACTCAGTCTCTCTTGATAAACGTGTTTAACTGAATAACGGGTCCACCTCTTGTGCAAATTGTGGGACCTATAGACTCGAAGAGGATAAAAATGCTTCAAGGAAGAATATTTGGAGTTTAACTCTATGTGTGAATTACTTAGTCATGCACTTTTTTTACAGTGTCTTTGTGGACAGTATCAAGGTTGGTTGTACATCCATGCACATTTATTTTCATTACTGACGTATGGTTGGTTCTATATCTATACATATGTGTATATTCAATGTTTAGTTTTATATCTAAGCACATTTGTGTACATTACTTGCATATGACTGGTTTTATAAACACTCATTTGTGTATATTACTGATGTAAGTTTGATTTACATATAAACACATTTGAACATTACTGTTGTAAGTTTGATTCTCCATACAAAGTATTGCACATCAGTGACGTACCTTTTGCTTAACGCATTTTTAACATCACTTACGACTGTTCGTTTCTAAACTTATACACACCTGTGTACATTACTTATGTATCTTAGTTTACATTTTTTTTACACATTTTGTACGCATGTACATTTTGGTTCTTCATCTAGGCCTATGTTCTCACATCTGCGTAGGCTTAGATATCATCAGTTGTCACCGGTACTTTTTTTTTATCAGTTCGTCAAGAATTAGTTTATCGGGATCGATAATTAGTTAGGCATAATAATTAATTTGTTAGACCCGAGGACTGCTGACTCACGTGCATCATTAAGGCTGCAGGTCGTAGGAACTATAATCTCACTGAATCAATAAAACAGATATTAAATAACGTTTTAATGTATATACACAGGTATATTTAATGCACCTTTCAGTATGTGTATAATCACACACATTTCTCGGTGTCTATGCATATATATATATATATATCTCATATATATACACACATAAACACCACTGTCTATATAAACATGTATTAATATGCATACACTTCTCAGTGTATACATAGTTACACACACACAAACGCAAAAACACACACACACACTATATATATATATATATATATATATATATATATATATATATATATATATATATATATATATATATATATATATATATATATATATATAATGTGTGTGTGTAACTATGTATACACTGAGAAGTGCATATTAATACATAGAGGGAGGCACCACCTCGGGAACTGTGCCTGGGACCCTCATCCTCAGAGAAGAGAATAAACTTACTTCAGGGAAAACTCAAGGTTCTCCCCGGAGCTATTAGAATATTGTCTTTTCCTACCATCCCCTATATTCTATATTCCATGCAGACTTTATTTAAAGACAAAATACATTGACAAAAATACAATAGGTAGTAGAAAAACTTTGCTAACATCTCAGAGCTATATCTCGAATACTTTGTCCTGCTCCCCGGCGGTGGGCCGCGTGCCCAGAATGCTGCAGGCATTTTTCCTCTGAATAGCAACACTGAGTCTCTGAAAGAGGAAGCTGGCCGCTCTCTGATCCTTGTTTTCTGTGATGAGTTTTTCACTCAGTTCCTTGAGGAACTTTAGAGCACACTTGCCCCATGCTCCAGGGGTCTCCGACCCCAATGGGAGGAAGTTATAGCAAGAGGACAGGCCTTCATATTTGCGGGTCTTCTGGGTCTCCCTGTAGCTGGCAGCTCCACCCCCTTCAGCTTCAGAGTATGGCACGTAGGTGTCCGCCAATGTGGCGGTACAGGTGTAGTCCCAGGCACTTTGCTTACCATCCTTCCAGGGTAGCATAGTGGTTTCATCAGGACACTTTTGACTTCCGTCAGACCTCTGTACTTGGGGTTCCCGTTGAGCTGGGCAACGGGCTGTGGCGAGGCTTCTCTTTATGATGTCGCTGACCTCCTCATGTCTAGCATACTTTCCTTCTGATGTGTGACACACGAGACCATGAAATCCGAATTAATCAGCCGTTGCCCTGTCGCAAATGCACCTAAGTTCGGTGAGTATGGGGGCAGCTAGGCGAAGAGAAACACCAATCCGAATGGCCTGTGGGTCGAGTCGAATGCCCAGGGAGGAACTGGGAACAGCTAAAAGGAAATCTCCTGAATGTTGTTCCTTCACCGCTAGGAGACGAGCTTTGTTCTTTCCTGAAGCGTTGGTGATTTTTTTCTATGATCGGTTTGTCCCCGTGGGACTGTTTGTGATCTTTGGGAGGAGTTGGTCTACTGGAAGAGTCTGCAAGGGTGTCCCACCCGCACGGCTGCTTCAATGAACCTGGGGTCTTGAGCTCCTACCGCATCTTTCAAGCGTTCAGGGACAATCTCCTTAACTAGTCCACTGGAAGCCACACACGCACATACGCACACACGCACACACGCACACACGCACACACACACACACACACACACACACACACACACACACACAGAGTAGTCAGGAAGTGGAATAGTTTGGGAAGCGATGTAGTGGAGACAGGATCCATACATAGCTTTAAGCAGAGGTATGATAAAGTTCACGGTTCAGGGAGAGTGAGCTAGTAGCGACCAGTGAAGAGGCGGGGCCAGGAGCTTGGAATCGACCCCTGCAACCTCAACTAGGTGAGCACACACATACACACACACACATACAGACACACACACACACACACACACACACACACACACACACACACACATACACACACACACACACACACACACACACACACACACATACATACACACACATACAGACACACACACACACACACACACACACACACACACATACACACACACACACACACACACACACACACACACACACACACACACATACACACACACACACACACACACACACACACACACACACACACACACACACACACACACACAAGAAACATTATCTCTGAGTCCACAGAGGGATTCGATCTATTTTGATCGGGTGTGAAGGTTCGAATCCTTCTGTGGACGGCGAGATACTGTTATATGCAGAGCAAGCCACATGGGGATGAAAATCTTTAGCTCTAGATCTTTCACACTGTCAGGAGCTGTTCACTGTTGCAAGGCAGCGACAGACAGAAGGGGAAATTCTCTATGGCAATGCAAAAGGTATCAGTGGCGGCCCATGGCACAGTCTGTGTCATGGTCCGCCATATGCACACACGCGAGTGTGTGCATATGAAGGGAGAAATGTGTATAAACTAAGGACTTCTTTGATGGATGCTTTTCGGTCCTGGGACCTTGGTCACCCCAAATGATACAAAAGAATGAGAGAACACAGTATATACAGAAGAAAGTATGTCATTGGTGAAAGTATGTCACAGGTGGAAGCAGGAAATCAGCGTGGATTAGAATAATATATGAAAGGGTAGTTGAAATGATATATTAGCCAGATCTTAGTTCTAAGATGTTGGAAGTTGCAAGGGAGGATGCCTCAATTCAGTCGCACCTGCCAGTGATAGATTCTGCTGTGTTGCAGGGCATGGGATAGCCCCTTTTGAGATTTGTGGAAGAGACGCGCATTTCTGGTGTTATCCCGGTTGCATGCATTTCTGTGTTCTCGGGCCCTTGTGGAAAGATTTCTCCCAGTTTCTTCCATGTAGATCTTGTTGAACCCCCCGCATGATACAGTGCACACTCCTGCTCCACTATTGGGTTTTCCATAAGTCTTTCTTCCTGGTAAGGTTGCCATTGTAGCTACATGGATGTTGTTTCTTGAAAAAGTCTTGTGTTGTGTTGTTGGCCACTTCTCCCCTTGAGTTTCTCGGTGGCAGGGTGACCCGAAAAATAAATAACACATTCACTGTTATTCATTCAAGCTTCGTCTCGTCTTGCCAGCAGCGTGCCAACATCACAGCTAACCGGTTTCCATGAATCCCGTTATAAATATTACCTGGCTTGACCTCCAACAGCACGTCAAGTCATAGAGACGACTTGTCTCCGCTCACTCTCTAACACCCCTTTCTTCCTACTCTTCTTCAGATGACCACCACCCCTCCCTCCCTCTCTTCCAGATTTATATGCACTCCTGGTCATCCTATTTTGTTCCTCTCTATATATCCAAACCACCTCACCAACCATTCCTTCACCCTGCGAAAAACACTTTGGTAACCCCACATCTCATAATCTCCAAGCAACGAATTCTATTTATAATATTCGCACCATGCATTACTCAACGTGAAATCTTCGCTGTCTTCAGCCTCCTTCTCGCTGCAGTGTTAAAAGCTTATGGCTCGCACCAGTATCAATATGCTGGTGTCACTACATTCTGGTACATTCCACTTTTTGCCTCCATGGATACAGTTCTTTGTCTCCACAAATGCCTTAGTGTACTGCCCACTTTTTCTTCCCCTCATCAATTCCGTAGTTCATCTCTCTCATAGACCTATCTGCCGAAAAGTCCACGAGGGTCATCAAGACCCATCTGCTGTACGAAGGCCACTAAGGTCTATCTATTGCAAAAGGGGTTTAATTACATATCTATTACACAAGGGTCATCAAGAGTAATTAAGGCCTATCTTCTTCCATGAATGTCATTAGGTCCCATCGACAGCACGAAGATCATTTATACTTATCTACTGCACAAGAGCCATTAAAAACTATCTACTGCACGAGGGTCATTGAGACTTATCTGCTGTAATTCACCTGAAAACTCGCGTGAAAACTTTATTTCAAAAGTAATGAGATTTAAATAATTGTTCACTGTATATGTACTGAGATATACGTCTCTTGGTGTATATATCCTGTTCTTGAACTCATGGGACAACATTAAACCCGTCAGAGCATTACAGCGCCTGGAGAATGGGGTTAACGAGGATCGATCCAAGAAAAGGTAAAGTAGATCCAATTCCTTGGATCACTAACCCTTAACCAGCGTCAAGGCACCTACCTCCCTTTGAAGGTAAACATTATCTTGTGAGGATAAAACTGAACATCACAACCTTACCTAGAATTGTCTGCTCGTTAAACTACGTCTTCACTCACGTATCGCATTCATCATCTCACTTGATAATAATAATAATAATAATAATAATAATAATAATAATAATAATAATATCTTTATTTCTACAAGTACATGTACAAGGTATACAGGCCTAGCTGACACCAATGACATACTACTACATAGAAAGCCCTTTGTTATGCTGAGCATTTCGGGTAGATTAGGTCAGTTTTGTCCCAGGATGTGCCTTGCACCAGTCGACTAACACCCAGGTACCCATTTTACTGATGGGTGAACAGGGACAGCGGGTGTCTTAAGGAAACACGTTCTAATGTTTTCCAGCCGTACCGGACCTCAGTGTGTGAGCAGAGTACGCTAGCGATCAGGCTACGGAACTATACGCTCTTAGTTTAGAATAGTATCACGTTAAAAGCTGTTTCGAAAAGGCACACATTTAAAACTATTTCTTCCGAATAACCACACACTAAAATAAACTTATAAAACGCCTTCAATAGACACGGTGATGGTTAACGAAACCACCGTGTTTGTGTGTCTCCTGACACATCAAACATCCTAAAAAATTATATTCTAAAAATTGAAGTTTTACGCCACCGCTCTTCTTTTATACCGGAATCTGCTGTGCATCAAAAATATTTTCTCCGGCTCAAAATATTTTGTGAAAAGCGAGCCTAATGGGTTGTAAGAAGAAAATATTAGAACGATTGAGTGGAATCACAGGATCGCTGCCGTGTTTGTGGAGTAATTGTTACAACTCATCAATTTTTTTATTATTTATACAAATCGTAGACTGAATAGTATTAATAGTTGGCTGATATTTAGCAAAATGTAAGCATGTTTACAGTGTTGGTAATGTTGGTAGTGGCAGAGCACGGTGCTGTGTTGGTAATGTTGGTAGTGGCAGAGCACGGTGCTGTGTTGGTAATGTTGGTAGTGGCAGAGCACGGTGCTGTGTTGGTAATGTTGGTAGTGGCAGAGCACGGTGCTGTGTTGGTAATGTTGGTAGTGGCAGAGCACGGTGCTGTGTTGGCAATGTTGGTAGTGGCAGAGCACGGTGCTGTGTTGGTAATGTTGGTAGTGGCAGAGCACGGTGCTGTGTTGGTAATGTTGGTAGTGGGAGAGCACGGTGCTGTGTTGGTAATGTTGGTAGTGGGAGAGCACGGTGCTGTGTTGGTAATGTGGGTAGTGGCAGAGCACGGTGCTATGTTGGCAATGTTGGTAGTGGCAGAGCACGGTGCTGTGTTGGCAATGTTGGTAGTGGCAGAGCACGGTGCTGTGTTGGTAATGTTGGTAGTGGCAGAGCACGGTGCTGTGTTGGCAATGTTGGTAGTGGCAGAGCACGGTGCTGTGTTGGTAATGTTGGTAGTGGCAGAGCACGGTGCTGTGTTGGTAATGTTGGTAGTGGCAGAGCACGGTGCTGTGTTGGTAATGTTGGTAGTGGGAGAGCACGGTGCTGTGTTGGTAATGTTGGTAGTGGCAGAGCACGGTGCTATGTTGGCAATGTTGGTAGTGGCAGAGCACGGCGCTTTGTTGGTAATGTTGGTAGTGGGAGAGCACGGTGCTGTGTTGGCAATGTTGGTAGTGGCAGAGCACGGCGCTGTGTTGGTAATGTTGGTAGTGGGAGAGCACGGTGCTGTGTTGGCAATGTTGGTAGTGGCAGAGCACGGCGCTGTGTTGGTAATGTTGGTAGTGGGAGAGCACGGTGCTGTGTTGGCAATGTTGGTAGTGGCAGAGCACGGCGCTGTGTTGGCAATGTTGGTAGTGGCAGAGCACGGCGCTGTGTTGGCCATGTTGGTAGTGGCAGAGCACGGTGCTGTGTTGGCAATGTTGGTAGTGGCAGAGCACGGCGCTGTGTTGGCAATGTTGGTAGTGGGAGAGCACGGTGCTGTGTTGGCAATGTTGGTAGTGGCAGAGTACGGTTCTGTGTTGGCAATGTTGGTAGTGGCAGAGCACGGCGTTGTGTTGGCAATGTTGGTAGTGGCAGAGCACGGTGCTGTGTGGGCAATGTTGGTAGTGGCAGAGCACGGCGCTGTGTTGGCAATGTTGGTAGTGGCAGAGCACGGCGCTGTGTTGGCAATGTTGGTAGTGGCAGAGCACGGTGCTGTGTTGGTAATGTTGGTAGTGGCAGAGCACGGTGCTGAGTTGGCAATGTTGGTAGTGGCAGAGCACGGCGCTGTGTTGGCAATGTTGGTAGTGGCAGAGCACGGCGCTGTGTTGGCAATGTTGGTAGTGGGAGAGCACGGTTCTATGTTGGTAATGTTGGTAGTGGCAGAGCACGGCGCTGTGTTAGCAATGTTGGTAGTGGCAGAGCACGGCGCAGTGTTGGCAATGTTGGTAGTGGGAGAGCACGGTGCTGTATTGGGAATGTTGGTAGTGGGAGAGCACGGTGCTGTGTTGGCAATGTTGGTAGTGGCAGAGCGCGGTGCTGTGTTGGCAATGTTGGTAGTGGGAGAGCACGATGCTCTGTTGGTAATGTTGGTAGCGTCAGAGCACGGCGCTGTGTTGGCAATGTTGGTATTGGCAGAGCACGGTGCTGTGTGGGCAATGTTGGTAGTGGCAGAGCACTGCGCTGTGTTGGCAATGTTGGTAGTGGCAGAGCACGGTGCTGTGTTGGCAATGTTGGTAGAGGCAGAGCACGGCGCTGTGTTGGCAATGTTGGTAGTAGGAGAGCACGGTGCTCTGTTGGTAATGTTGGTAGTGGCAGAGCACTGCGCTGTGTTGGCAATGTTGGTAGTGGCAGAACATGGTGCTGTGTTGGTAATGTTGGTAGTGGCAGAGCACGGTGCTGTGTTGGCAATGTTGGTAGTGGCAGAGCACGGTGCTGTGTTGGCAATGTTGGTAGTGGCAGAGCACGGTGCTGTGTTGGCAATGTTGGTAGTGGCAGAGCACGGCGCTGTGTTGGCAATGTTGGTAGTGGGAGATCACGGTGCTGTGTTGACAATGTTGGTAGTGGCAGAGCACGGCGCTGTGTTGGCAATCTTGGTAGTGGGAGAGCACGGTGCTCTGTTGGTAATGTTGGTAGTGGCAGAGCTCGGCGCTGTGTTAGCAATGTTGGTAGTGGTAGAGCACGGTGCTGTGTTGGCAATGTTGGTAGTGCCAGAGCACGGCGCTGTGTTGGCAATGTTGGTAGTTGGAGAGCACGGTGCTGTGTTGGCAATGTTGATAGTGGCAGAGCACGGTGCTGTGTTGGCAATGTTGGTAGTGGCAGAGCACGGCGCTGTGTTGGCAATGTTGGTAGTGGGAGAGCACGGTGCTGTGTTGGCAATGTTGGTAGTGGGAGAGCACGGCGCTGTGTTGGCAATGTTGGTAGTGGCAGAGCACGGTGCTGTGTTGGCCATGTTGGTAGTGGCAGAGCACGGTGCTGTGTTGGCA
Source organism: Cherax quadricarinatus (assembly GCF_038502225.1). Taxonomy (NCBI): domain Eukaryota; kingdom Metazoa; phylum Arthropoda; class Malacostraca; order Decapoda; family Parastacidae; genus Cherax; species Cherax quadricarinatus. The sequence continues at coordinate 18,249,477 of NC_091329.1, forward strand.
ATGTTGGTAGTGGCAGAGCACGGTGCTGTGTTGGCAATGTTGGTAGTGGCAGAGCACGGTGCTGTGTTGGCAATGTTGGTAGTGGCAGAGCACGGTGCTGTGTTGGCAATGTTGGTAGTGGCAGAACACGGTGCTGTGTTGGCAATGTTGGTAGTGGCAGAGCACGGTGCTGTGTTGGCAATGTTGGTAGTGGCAGAGCACGGTGCTGTGTTGGCAATGTTGGTAGTATCAGAGCACGGCTCTGTGTTGGCAATGTTGGTAGTGGGAGATCACGGTGCTCTGTTGGCAATGTTGGTAGTGGCAGAGCACGGAGCTGTGTTGGCAATGTTGGTAGTGGGAGAGCACGGTGCTCTGTTGGTAATGTTGGTAGTGGCAGAGCTCGGCGCTGTGTTAGCAATGTTGGTAGTGGCACAGCACGGTGCTGTGTTGGCAATGTTGGTAGTGGCAGAGCACGGCGCTGTGTTGGCAATGTTGGTAGTGGGAGAGCACGGTACTGTGTTGGCAATGTTGGTAGTGGCAGAGCACGGTGCTGTGTTGGCAATGTTGGTAGTGGCAGAGCACGGCGCTGTGTTGGCAATGTTGGTAGTGGGAGAGCACGGTGCTGTGTTGGCAATGTTGGTAGTGGCAGAGCACGGCGCTGTGTTGGCCATGTTGGTAGTGGCAGAGCACGGTGCTGTGTTGGCCATGTTGGTAGTGGCAGAGCACGGTGCTGTGTTGGCAATGTTGGTAGTGGCAGAGCACGGTGCTGTGTTGGCAATGTTGGTAGTGGCAGAGCACGGTGCTGTGTTGGCAATGTTGGTAGTGGCAGATCACGGTGCTGTGTTGGCAATGTTGGTAGTGGCAGAGCACGGTGCTGTGTTGGCAATGTTGGTAGTGGCAGAGCACGGTGCTGTGTTGGCAATGTTGGTAGTGGCAGAGCACGGTGCTGTGTTGGTAATGTTGGTAGTGGCAGAGCACGGTGCTGTGTTGGCAATGTTGGTAGTGGGAGAGCACGGTGCTGTGTTGGCAATGTTGGTAGTGGGAGAGCACGGTGCTGTGTTGGCAATGTTGGTAGTGGCAGAGCACGGTGCTGTGTTGGCAATGTTGGTAGTGGCGGAGCACGGTGCTGTGTTGGCAATGTTGGTAGTGGCAGGGCACGGTGCTGTGTTGGCAATGTTGGTAGTGGCGGAGCACGGTGCTGTGTTGGCAATGTTGGTAGTGGCGGAGCACGGTGCTGTGTTGGCAATGTTGGTAGTGGCGGAGCACGGTGCTGTGTTGGCAGTGGTTGAGTAGGACGCAGCGTTAGTAATGTTGGAATGGAAAGTAATAATAATAATAATAATTTGTATTATTATTATATTTTACCTGAAGTGCTAAACTCGTATGAGCTATACAGCTCCTACGAAATGGAAGGCAATCATGCTCGATCCGAGGAAGTGGAGGTTACCTTCAGTTCCCTAGAAGCAGCAGCTGTTCTCCGTCGTAGATTCACTCTCCTTCAACTGAATATTATCATATGTTCTGTTCTAACTTTCATGGCCGTGATGCCTGATTTTCTTGTTTTCCTGAAAGAAATCAAACTAATGTTGCTGTTGTTTGTTGATAATGCTGATGAAGGGCTCTTGATCCAAGGAATTGGATCTAGTTATACAGCCCCTATGGGGGTCCAACAGCTCCCTATGAACCATGGATAGTCACCAGGAGATAAATACTTGGAGCTACACATAAAAGTATGTGATGCCGTGAAACAGCGATAAAACAATGAAAATGTAATATGTTTAGAACATGTGTACTGAAAACGTTTCAGTTCTGGGATCTTGGTCACTCCAAATATACATAAGGGAAGTCTCCCGAGAAGTGAGGTTTGGCAGTATATCACCTGAATGATGTATAGTCTGGTGGAGGACTGGGCGAGGCTCACTTGATGATTGTATGGGTCAGTGTTTCTACCGTAGCGCTATGATATCCTGGTTTTACTGTGACTTTGTTATAACAATAAGGGAGCTTTTGAAACAACGCATCACTAGTAATTGAGTTCTGTGAAGGTATGTGTTATAGCAATAAGGGAGCCTTTCAATCAACGGCATCTATGGAGATTGAGTTCTTTGAAGATTTACACTTTAGTCCAGTCCTCATTTGCCTCTCTGCGTCCCTGTGGCACACGCACGAGTGTCTGATATAGTCCCGCTGTTCGCATATTTATAGTATACATTACGCAAATTTTCTGTGGAATATTAATATATTAACTCCCTAAAATATATAAATAATATTGAAACTTCGTGAAAAGCTCTTATTTATCCTCCACAAATACGAATCGCCGGCGCCATTGCTGCGATCATCAGATTCCAAACAATCGAAAGATGTGCTGGTTCTAATATTTTTTTTCTTGCAACCCATAAACCTCGCCCTTGAAAAATACTTGGAGACAATGTTTCTGATGTATGGCTTCCGGTATAAAAGAAGAAAGGTGGCGTAAAACGTAAATTTTTAGAATATAAATTTTCTTAAAAGGTGTGAGGTGCTTGTTTCCCTGCCGGGAGACTCGTTTCATAGCGGTGGCGGTGGCGGTGGCGGTGGCGGTGGCGGTGGCGGTGGCGGTGGCGGTGGCGGTGGCGGTGGCGGTGGCAGTGGCGGTGGCGGCAGTGACGGTGGAGGTGACTGCGGTGGTCTCGGCTTCGGTGACGGCAGCGGTGGCGACGGTGGGTGTTCACGTGAGTCACTTGTTATGATCTACTGAATGTGCATTATAATGTTACTTTAGTTTGTGACTATTCGAAACAAATAGATTTTAGTGTGCATGTGTGTGCCATTTCCTAACTAATAGTTTAAAGTTAGTCAAGTGAAATGGTCATTGCGACATTAAGTAATTTAAGGAGTAACTAGTCAAGGTAAGGCTGTCAAATATAGTTCCACCCTTGTCAAGGAAATAATTTCCTTCTCGCAGGGTACCTAGATGCTGGTGAAGGGCGCCTGATTCAAGAGATTGAAGCTACTCTTCCTTTCATGGATCGTACCTGACTACCACTATTCTCAAGGTTCAAAACGATTTAAGTGGTACACCATGAAAATATTCATGGTGTATACATCAGGTAAGACCGAAGCCAACAGCTAGAGACCCTAGTAAGCTGCGACCTCAAGTTCCGGAAGTCAAGTAAGAATGAGGACTTTAGCTAAGCACCTATGACTCGCAGGCTTAGGAAGACCTAAGCGTTTACATTTGCTTGCACACACATCTTCATAGGCGTTGGTAGGAGAGGCAAGAGAAGCATATTTTATGCAACCAAGTGAGGTGATACCTCAGAGAATCAAGCCAGCAGTGTATAAGGCTCTGCAGAATGTCTACTGGTCCATGCAAGTGGACCACGGTCCAGAACAACGGACATCTTCCTGGGTCATTGGAAGTTTTTTTCTTTTTTTTTGTGACGAAAAATCCTTTTATTTTGCAATGACTGTTATTACTTATTTATTTTTTTTAATACGTCGGTCATTTCGCACCGAGGCAGTGTGACTCGAAAAAGAAAAAAACACTTTAATCATAACTCACTCCATCACAGTCTTACCAAAGGCGTGCCAATACTACAGTGCAGTCATGGTACGTCCCACCTCCAGGAATCAAGTCTGGCTAACCGGTTTCCCTAAATCCCTTCATAAATGTTGCCTTGCTCACACTCCAATAGCACGTCAAGATATAACCATTTGCCTCCGCTCGCTCATAACACGCTCAGGCATGCTTGCTGGAAGTCTGAGTCCTTCGCAAACAAAACCTCCTTTACCCACTGCCTCCAGCCTTTCCTAGGACGACCCCCCCTTCCTTCCACTACAGATTTATACGCCCTCCAAGTCTTTCTATTTTGTTACACCCTCTCTAAATGCCCGAACCACCTCCACGACCCTTCCTGCCGTCTGGATAATACTTTCAGAAACCCGGTAACTCCTTCTAATTTCCAAACTACGGATTCTCTGCATAATATTCACACCACACATTGCCCTAAGACACGACATTTCCGCTGCCTTCAGCCTCCTACTTGCTTCACACCTATATAAGAGTGATGGTACCACTACACTCAAACATTCCCTTCTTTGCTTCCATGTATAACGTTCTTTATCTCCACAGACACCTTAGTGTACCACTCACCTTTTTCTCCCTCGTCAGTTTTGTGGCTCATCTCATCTTTCACAGACCCATCTGCTGACAAGTCCACTCCCAAATATCTGAACATATTCACTTCCTCCATACTCCCTGTAATCTGATAGCCAATCTTTCATTTAATTTTTGTATTCTTATCAACTTGCTCTTTCCTATGTTCACTTTTAATTCCTTTCTTTAATTATTACTCCTATAAACAAAATGTCTTTGGTGGACATTTAAAGCCTATGAATTTAGTGTTAAACTGCGAATGCGGGGGACTTTAACCCCTCCAGTAGCAGGCAATATGATTTTCCTCCTTCAGCAACTCTGAAAAACTACTTAAAAAAAATTGATTTGCACAAAAACATGAACTGATTGCTATTGTTCATTAAATTAATATCAACATTTCTTGACATTTAAAGGTACTAATTCAGAAAAAAAAATCATGCCTCCGACGGGCTGTCATCTGTTATTGGTAACGGAGACCCCTCCTAATCCTAGACAATTACTAGATCCGCTCCCTGAATTTTCCGTACGAGTTTATTAGGTTGCTGAAGCCAAATTGATGATTCCTTAATCTGTGCTGTATCCCGTGCCTTTGAGATGGTCCACTCGCAATGATCATTCACGATCAATGGTTATCATACAGAACTTCAAACATATTTTGCTGAATGATTCATACTTGTTTAGAGCTTCGTATAATTATTTATACAGTGACGATTTTTTTTTATTGTTCTCTCCATCACAAATAGGAGGCTCACCTGTCTCGTGCTCAGCCTCCACCACGTCTTGTGATGAATGACCTAAATGGGTTTAGTGCTTAACATGAATTTAATAAATAAATAACTGAAGTTACCAGGAATTTGGCACTTGCTATCTCTTTTGTTGTGCTTGAGAATTCATGCAAGTGCTTTTGCTCAGGATTGCCTCTCCTTCTTTCACTATCCAAAGTGATATCACTTCCGGTACTTTTGTTTGTTATGTGTATACGCCTGCAGACTGCCCCGGCACTTCCTGTGCTGATTTTTTTGTCTATGTTCGCTAATCCGGCGCTGTTTCACATTTCCCTTCTCAAGTATGATACCCTGCCTATTATCTGTATGTGTGTGTGTGTGTGTGTGTGTTTGTGTATGTACTCACCTAATTGTGGTTGCAGGGGTCGAGGCTCAGCTCCTGGCCCCGCCTCTTCACTGATCGCTACTAGGTCCTCTCCCTCTCTGCTTCCTGAGCTTTGTCTCATACCTCTTCTTAAAACTATGTATGGTTCCTACCTCCACTACTTCACTTGCTAGGCTATTCCACTTCCTGACGACTCTATGACTAAAGAAATACTTCCTAACGTCCCTGTGACTCGTCTGAGTCTTCAGCTTCCAGTTGTGACCCCTTGTTTCTGTGTCCCCTCTCTGGAACATCCTATCTGTGTGCGTGTGTGTGTGTATGTGTGTGTGTGTGTGTGTGTGTGTGTGTGTGTGTGTGTGTGTGTGTGTTTGTGTGTGTGTGTGTGTGTGTGTGTGTGTGTGTGTACTCACCTAATTGTGGTTGCAGGGGTCGAGACTCATCTCTTGTGTGTGTGTGTGCACTCACCTAGTTGTACTCACCTAGTTGAGGTTGCAGGGATCGAGTGTGTGTGTGTGTGTGTCAGAGAGAGAGAGAGAGAGTGGGGGGGGAGGTGAGAGCGGAGTAAGGAAATGGAGTGTCCTGTATAGCTTACGACTTCTGCTGATGGAGACACGTGATATGGAAAGAGGAGGAGAATGAGGAGAGAGAACGGAAGGAGGGGGGAGGGAGATAAAGGGAGAGGAAGAAAGGGAGAGTAGGTGAGTGAAGAAAATTTTTAGGTAGAAGAAGAGAGGAAAATGTGAACAAGAAAAATAGTGGTTAAGAGAAGGAAATTGTAGCAAATGAAAAGAAATATGGATAAAAATAATAAAATAGAAAAGGAAAAGAAAAATAGGGTGAAAGTCCTAGGAGAGAAGAAAATGAGAGTAAAAGAGGGAGAAGAGGAAAATAATTTGGTAATAGGAAAAACAGAAAACGATCAGAGGAATAAAAAACGGGGAGAAGGTTAAATTTTAATTATCGCGAATAGGTGTGTAGAATACATAGGAAAAACATGGGGAGAAAACCCTTTCATTCTTTCACTAAATTTTATGCTTAGGAATGCTAGGTAATGAGTAAAACACATGTGCAACAGTTAGGTATCTTCATTCCCAAACGTTTCGACCACACAGTAGGCTTCTTCAGTCAAATACAAAGGAGGCAGCAGAAGCAGTAGAGATGTAAAGACAATGTAATCAATCCATCACCCTTGAAGACTTCGTTCTGCGACGGTCAGTCCCTCAGCTTAGAGAAGAGTTCTGCTCCACAGTCTGGAACAATGTGAAGCTGAAGCAACAGAATGGAGACTTATATACTATCAAGGTGAGGCTGGAGAAAATCTCGAAGATAAAAGTGGCGGGGCACACTAGTAGAAGTAAAAAATTACAACAAAAACATAATAACCATATAATTTAAAACACAAAAGCTCAAAGGAACTCTCGAAAGTTCCCAAGTTTAACTTAAAATGGTGAGTGGAGAGAACTTATGCGACTTTCATCTCGGTGAAAGTTGCGAGGAGTCTTTTAAATTGTTAGACAGTTGCCCTTTACTACACGGAACTGAAAATCTCATAAGCGCTGTATACCCACAATGATAGGAATCACTCGAGGAGCAAAACTAAACATACATCTCCTTACATGAAACATGTCTGCAAGTTCTATTACGCTAATGGCAGACTCAATGGAGATCGTCCCGTCTAATCTTAGGTAGGTAGGAAAACCTGCTTCTATGTTGCCGCTGATGGAGGAGTAATGCCCGCGAGCTCATCCCAGAAGTGTGTTGTGTAAGCCGGAAGGTGTCCTGGTGAGTGAGGCAATCAATGGAGGCTTAGAGTGAGAGAGAGACTGATCTTCTGCACCACTTCCTATGCTTGAAGGAAGGTTTCTATGCTCGAAGAAAGGTTTCCATACTCGAAGGAGGGCTTCTATGCTCGAAGGAAGGTTTCCATGCGAAGGAAAGTTTCCATTCTCGAAGGAAGGTTTCCATACTCGAAGGAAGCGGTCCATACTCGAAGGAAGGTTTCCATGCTTGAAGGAAGGTTCCTATGCTCGAAGGAAGGTTTGTATGCTCGAAGGAAAGTTTCCATGCTCGAAGGAAGGTTTCCATGCTTGAAGGAGGGCTTCTATGCTCGAAGGAAGGTTTCCATGCGAAGTAAAGTTTCCATGCTCGAAGGAAGGTTTCCATGCTTGAAGGAAGGTTTATATGCTCGAAGGAAGGTTTCCCTGTTCCAAGGAAGGTTTCTCTCACTCGATGATACTACTACTACTACTACTACTATTACTACTACTACTACTACTACTACTACTACTAATAATAATAATAATAATAATAATAATAATAATAATAATGATACTACTAATAATAATTTTTATTGCTACAAATACGTGAAACGACATATACAAAGATGGGGTAAGCAGCCTCCGAAGACTAAGGAATCTTTAGATGTTTTGGATTTCCACACCTTGAAGGGAAGATTGAAGGTATTATTATCTTCCATAATGCTTCTGGAAGTCTTGTCTTCTTTCACGGCTCTTCCCTTCCATCTACATTACCTTCCTCCTCCTCCTCATCCACTTTCTCTTCTTCTTCCTAATTCTTATCCTACTCATCTTCTTCTTCCTCCTCCATTGCTGCTTGTGACTGTAACATGAGGTTGAATGATTTGTTTGGAGGTTAGCAGTCTTTCATTCAAGGCTTATGAGATTCTAATCTTTTCTCTCATTTGATGCTCAAGCGATCCTGGAAGAGACTTATGGAGACATGTAACGAACAAGTATCGAAAATGTATCAAACTTTGCTAACAAACCTGCAATAAACATCTAACAAAATAATTAGTGGAAACAAATATGTCATAAACACGTAACATACATCTAATATCAAAACAAAATAATGAATGGGAACAAACACGCTACAGAAATTGGCAACACTTTCCTATTTTATGAAAATGAGGCACTTTTTTGTCCCTGTTTCTGTTTTCATATCAAACAGTTCTCGTTTAGACACTAGCAATAAAAGGAGAAATTTTTCCTTTAACTAGGGTCTGTTTCCAATAATTTTCATAACTCTAATTACTGAAACGTGTCTCCTTCACTCTCATCAGTTACTGGAGAAGCAAATAAATTTAGCTTATGGTTTGTCTATAGAAACTGCAGCCCATAACCAAACTTCAGGTCAGGCTAGTGATTCAAATGTTTTATGATTGGCTAAAGATAAATTTGCTCTGTCTTCTAACTTGGCAAAAAAAAAAAAAAAATTCTGATGGATTCAAGAGTAAGTCGTAAACTAGGTACATGGATTAATTTCGACAATATATTTTTGTGATTATTATATTATATGCGTGAAGCAGTTTGAGGACAGCAATTATTCATTGTAAGTTGATGTGATTTCTTATTATCTCGTCTAGACAAACTTTTAAACTTTTGCTGTCGAAGCAAGAAATTGTGATTTTTACAGAGGATGATAAAAATTTTGCTTAGTAACAACGAAAAACTGCTATTATTAACATAAAATACCTAATTATGCTTTAACCAGTTAAGACACAATACTTTTAACTTCAGGTTAATGTGTTTTCTTGAGAACGTTCAGTTCTGTCAGTAATGTTAGTCATCCGTTTATTATTTAATAAAGTGAAAGAAATATAGCTGCAGTAAATAATAATAACTCTCACATTCTAGCTAATCATCAAGAAACACGACAGCAGCAGCTCCGGTAACTAGTGGAAAGTGTTACAACTCTAGCTCAAAAAAAGTCACTTCATTTATAATCATTGGCTTGCACCTAGAAGTAATAACGCTCGTAAAACTTCTCAGGGTAACAATTTGTACGGTTCTTATCATAGAACGACAGGCCATAACGCTTCTGACTGTCGTGATTAATAGTATCGGAATTTACATTTCACTTGCCTGAGGTCGTAGATTCTGTGGCGGTTATCGCGGTCTGCAATCTCATCAAAATAAAGGGTATGGTTCTAGACTTTGAAGCAACACTAATCTAATTTAGTATCTGGGGAAATACTGGAGCCGCATTCACATAACCTCCATTATGACATCACATTATCCTCAGAATAACACAATTCATTCAAAGCATTGAGTAGTTATGATACTGAATGTTTAAAGGATAAGGTAGATCAACATTTTATGATGTAATAAATTTAAGTGAAAATGAATGAAATTCCAATGATACTGCAACTTGTTTATATACTTATCGTGGTGCCACTACAGGTGCACTTATTGTTGCACATTTGTATAAAAAACGATCAAGGAAATATCCTTTGTTCGTCTTTTCCAAGAAAAGGACATTAGAAAAGTCAATTTGCTTGAACCAACCTGTACAAGCGCATTTTAGTGTTGTGTCTGGCAACTATATAAATGTTCGAGGACAAACTTCACATATAATTTATATAAATGGTAAACAATTTACTGCAGTTTTTTCTAAGTATTGACAGTTGACAGGTGACTGTTTTTTTGGGTTTTGCATCTTTGACTAATTTCAAGTTGTAATATACGTCAAATTGATGATTTGATTATACTATTTTGGGGTATGTATTTCAGAGATTGGTGGATGAATTTGGTAGGGTGTGCAAAAGTAAGAAAATTAAAAGTGAATACAGGAAAGAGTAAGGTTATGAGGATAACAAAAAGATTAGGTGATGAAAGATTGGATATCAGATTGGAGGGAGAGAGTATGGAGGAGGTGAATGTATTCAGATATTTGGGAGTGGACGTGTCAGCGGATGGGTCTATGAAAGATGAGGTGAATCATAGAATTGATGAGGGGAAAAGAGTGAGTGGTGCACTTAGGAGTCTGTGTAGACAAAGAACTTTATCCTTGGAGGCAAAGAGGGAAATGTATGAGAGTATAGTTTTACCAACGTTCTTATATGGGTGTGAAGCGTGGGTGATGAATGTTGCAGCGAGGAGAAGGCTGGAGGCAGTGGAGATGTCATGTCTGAGGGCAATGTGTGGTGTGAATATAATGCAGAGAATTCGTAGTTTGGAAGTTAGGAGGAGGTGCGGGATTACCAAAACTGTTGTCCAGAGGGCTGAGGAAGGGTTGTTGAGGTGGTTCGGACATGTAGAGAGAATGGAGCGAAACAGAATGACTTCAAGAGTGTATCAGTCTGTAGTGGAAGGAAGGCGGGGTAGGGGTCGGCCTAGGAAATGTTGGAGGGAGGGGGTAAAGGAGGTTTTGTGTGCGAGGGGCTTGGACTTCTAGCAGGCATGCGTGAGCGTGTTTGATAGGAGTGAATGGAGACAAATGGTTTTTAATACTTGACGTGCTGTTGGAGTGTGAGCAAAGTAACATTTATGAAGGGGTTCAGGGAAACCGGCAGGCCGGACTTGAGTCCTGGAGATGGGAAGTACAGTGCCTGCACTCTGAAGGAGGGGTATTAATGTTGCAGTTTAAAAACTGTAGTGTAAAGCACCCTTCTGGCAAGACAGTGATGGAGTGAATGATGGGGAAAGTTTTTCTTTTTCGGGCCACCCTGCCTTGGTGGGAATCGGCCAGTGTGATAAATAAATAATAATAATAATAAAATATTTCAGTATTTGTCATAAAGCTCATGAACACGAAGAATCGATAAAAGCATTGAATAAACATAACGTACTTCCGATCTTAGAGTTGCCGAGCGGTCAGGCAGTGGTCATATATCATCATAACATAAACTTTTTACTACAGCTTCTTTTGCACTAGAGAGCATGAGATCTTAAGGTCAGAGGATGCTCAGACAGACCTTGGCTCCGTGCAAGCAACTTATGAGACCAATAATGTTCAGTGAATAATACCTTGTCGAATAACAGTTTCCTCAATGAGCTAATGCCATCTGTTTTGATAATTATTGCTTGTACGCAAAAGAGTGTTTCTGTGAGAGCAAATTTACTTACTTAAGATTCAGTGATTATACTAGAAGTTCCTAACAATGATCAGGTCATTGCTGATAGTGACTCGTGCGTGCTCGGTGTGTTGTTTGTTGAAGCGTTTTTGTACGCCGAAAGAGACGTGCAATTTCTCTATTTATTGCCAATGCCCGTACAACAGAATTTCCATTGCGTAAGAATACCATAGCAGATGATCTTGTTCATTAACCGTTTCCAATCATGTCAGTGAACCAGTGTAATCAGCACTGAAGAAATTATTTGTTCCATTAGTCCAGTGGTTCCCAAACTTTTTCAGCTTGTTACCCAATTTAACATGCCACATAAAGCATATTACCCCTTTCACAAAATGTTGTTATTATTATTGAACATTGTGCATCTCTAATGACTATTACCAAAGATGTCAAGAACATCAGTGGGATGGATGGAGTTGCGTACTTGAAGCTAGTTTAGGAATTCTTGGCTTCGTGGTTGAAAGTGCCAGCCTGGCATCGTTTGCAACATTCAAGCGAGTCCTCTTTTTTGTTTTCATACCCAGCACAGTTGAGAAGCCCTTCTCGCACAGATACGTTGTTGAGAATGATACCAACAACTTCAAGGCTCTCTTGGACAGAGTTGGCGAGTCAGGTAGTCGTGAAATCCAAAAGGAATCTGCATTTTGGTTTTGGAATTCGATTTTCAAGGCTTCATTGGCTCGCATTGTGATCCACTCCTCCTTTGCAGGGAAATCATCATCATGAATGGCATCATCAGGTACAGAGAAGGGATGAATGATCCACTGAAGAGTGGCTGTTTCTTGGTCACTCTCTGGAAAGTAGTGATGCATGCTTGTTTCAAGCCCCTTCAAATGGTCGCTCATTTCTTTGTTGATGGTCTGTAGAAGTGATCCAGTATCATGACTATTCTCCTCAACAAACTGGTCTAGGGTGGGAAACTGGGCGATCACTCCTTTCTCCAAGCGCCGAATCCAGAGTCTCAGTTTCCCCAGAAATGCAGTCACAGTGTGATGGGCATCAATGACAGTCGTGTTTCGGCCCTGGAGTTGCAGATTACCACTGTTCAGCTCCGCAAATATGTCAGCCAAGTAACAAAGTCGAGCAAGCCACTCCTTATCGGTGAACTTGGTAGCAAAAGGAGATCCTTTTTGTTCCAGGAATTCCTGAACAGCTTTTCGGAGCTCAATGACTCGACGTACAACCTTGCCTCGTGACAACCAGCGAACATCGGTGTGGTAGAGCAGAACTTGATACTGTTCTCCCATTTCCTTGCACAGCTCCTTGAATATGCGCGAATTCACATCTCTGGACTTGATGAAGTTGACGATTTTCAACACATCTTCAAACACTAACTTCAGATTACCAGGCAGGCTTTTCGATCCAAGAGAGTACCGATGAATGATGCAGTGATCTACAGAAATTTCTGGATTGATAGCTTGTATGAGGCCCCGTAATCCACGATGACCACCCATCATCGACGGTGCTCCATCGACGGAGACCTGGAATAAAAAGAAAAATTATTATAGACTGCGTCAGTTAGTCATTGTTACTTATCTTTTGCGTTATAATTATATGGTTTTAATTAATTATTTCGGTACTTGAGTATTTCAGTACGACAGGCACGATATTTTTTGTGTGAATCATGTACAAAATATTAGCTACACTACAGTTACTTGTACAATAAATAAAACTGTATATGACTATATGCCGTGTAATTCATTGTATTTATACTAATTTAGACTTTATATAAACATCGTTTCCTACCTGTTGAACGCTGTTCCAATCCAATCCATTCTTGGTAAAGAAACTGTTGATGATATTGAAGACATCTTCTCCCTTTGTGGTTGTCAGCAGATCCTCGCATAATAGGAACTCTTCTTTGATCTTGTCCTGGTGGACGTAACGGACGAACCCAAGGAGAACAGCACAACTGGCTACGTCACACGATTCATCAAATTGCAAGGAGAATTTGCCATATGAGCTTTCCTTGATCTCTGTTGTAACTTGGGACAGGATATCTGATGCCATGTCATCGACTCGTCGGCGGATGGTGTTGTTTGATAGAGATATGACACTCAGTTTCTTCGCTTGATCTTCCCCACATACCTTGCTTACCATCTCGTATGCACAAGGCATAATCAGATTCTCTGCAATGGTGTGGCATTTCTGTTGTTCGGCAATTTTATATGCAACACAGTAGGATGCTTCGACCGCAGCTTGAAGCTTTTGGGCTTGAATTCCAGATGAGCCGAACTGGATATTCTTCAGTGCTACAGCCTGGCGCTGAAAATAAGCCTGATCCTTATTTTGAAGATTTGGATGGCACTTCTGGAGGTGAGCTGAGAGTTTTGATGGCTTGAGGCTTTCATTTGTCAACACTTTGTGACATGCCACACATTGTGGCCGATACTCTCCACCAGAAGTTAAATTCACAAAGCCATGGCGAAGAAAGGCGTCAGTGTAGGTGCGCTTTTTGGACATTTTCTTGTTCATTCTGCAGAAAAAGAAGAATATCCATGCATACACTGCAAAACGCAAGGTACATAATTTCTCGCATGGCAGCTAACACAAGTTCACTGATGCAAGCACACACGCATACATTCAAAATTGTCAGGCTGCAAGTATCATGCTTGTCAGCACAAGAGCACCGTGTAGCGCGAGACTACAGTGAACGTATACAGCCTCGCATACTCTGCTAATCCTAGCAAAACCATTGAAAACGTAAGAACCACACATACATTATATATAAAATTAATAATAGCTACAAATTCACAGTAACAGTGGGTAAATACTAACTATATACTGCACAGGGCAGTACACATACATACCAACTTATGTCTACCTCGGCTGATGCTCACAGATAAACTGACAGTGTGAAATAGAGGCAGCCTCAGGAAGTGAGTGACGCGTACTGGACAGGTCGATCTGGGCTACTGAGTGACTTTTGTCCTGAAGCATACTTGTCAAAATACTTTTGGGTTTCCACACACTTAGCTATATGTTTCTTCTTTTCTAATACTGTATATTAGTTTTTGATGTTTATTGTTATTTGGTTTAACTTTATTACTTACTTATAATAGGTTTACTTTACAACTTTATATACTAAGACAAAGTTAACAATAATCCTCATACCGGGTACCGCATTGTTTTCTTGATTTTCAGAATTCATAACTTTTTTTCTGTCACCCCTCCATTACCCCCCAAAAATGGTTAAATTACCCCAGGGGGTAATTTACCCCCAGTTTGGGAACCACTGCATTAGTCCAAAATATAAGTTTTTCGCCTATCAATTTTAAGTATGAAATTCCTAGTTTGTATATTGCACAGAAGTGCACTTGCATTTCCAGGTGAGAAAACGTGTTCCACTAAACTTACAACTTATCATATTCCACTTGAACTAAGCGTTGAGACCTATTTACATAGCTGCATATAGAGCATCACGTTCGAAGTGCGCTGTTGAAGAGGACTAAATATATTAAACGCTTAATGATGGGGATATTACACGTTGATACTCATCGTATAGGAAGACTTCCTATTTCAGTAGATTGTAGTTTTAATTATGTATATTAAGGTGTGTTATGCATGCAGATCTAGAATATGAAAACAAAGCTTTTTACCACAATCAGCTGATTTTTCTGTTGATTTTATTGATTGTTAGTTACTGGTCATTGAATTGCTATGATCTCTATCTACAACATCTTGATTTGCATGAACTCAATGCTTTGCATGCTTAATAACAATATTTCAGACAGTTCCATGGTGTATTAACTTTTTATTCAATTATTTTAGTCTCGTTTGCATGAATCATCACGTAGTGGATCAAGCTGTCAGCAGTCCAGTTAGTCAGTCGTTATCATATCCATATTTAAACGAATTGTGGGTAGGTCGGTTATGCTGCTGCACACACACGCACATAAATGCTCACACACACAAACATTCACATAAGATAAGGTTCTTGGAGCCGGAAGAGAATCGGACCTAGTAGCGACCAGCGAAGAGGTGGAGCTAGGAGCTGTGAATCGACCCCTGCATATCAGTGAAAACACACACACACACACACACACACACATACACACACACACACACACACACACACACACACACACACACACATACTTCACTACCTCCCCAAAGCCTGACTAAGGACATCGAGACAGACGTTGCTGGAGATCCATTTGATTCCCAGTAACCGACGTCAAGTCTCAGGCAATCTTTCACTGCTAGTCTCATCAGTGTTTCATTTAGAACACAGTTATCTAGACACTAAGATTTTTGCAGCAACATGAGCACAAAGAAACAAAACGATAAGTGAAAAATGAACATGCATTGACTGAATCAATATTAAATTATTTACCCTGCACGAAGTAGTCAGTTGGGACTGACCATCGGTGATAGTCAAAATGGGGAGGAAGGGGGTTGTATTGTCTGTATTGTCCTCTGGTTGTTTGTATGTTCTACTTGTTGGTTGCAATTTTTCTTTGGGCATCTGCATGTTCCTCTGATTTGTTGCATGTTCTGCTAGTTATATGTTCCTCTGGCTGTTGTACGGTCCTCTGATTTTGAGTTCCTCTCGGTAGCTATATATTACAAGGTTACACAAATGTTTTCACACAGCAACAGACTATTAACCCACAACGAGCCACGATACTGAAGAATAGTATTTATTCAACCAATTTGCCAATACACAAGCGGTATTACTCTTAATTACAACTGGTAAACTATTCCATGTTTACTGCTCGGCTAAATGAAAAATATTTCGCTTTGATGAAAATATCGTTTGCCTTCCCATTTTTTAAACCATTGTTATGTGTTGTTTGATTGCGGGGAAACGGTTAAATGCTTTTCCGAATCGAGGCTCCAGTAAACTTGGATAACTTTTGCAATGCTGAAGAGATGCTACTATTGGTTTATGGGTTACATGCGGCTTATTTCTAAGTTTGTGTCATTGTTCTTCTGAGCAAGTGAGTGATCGTTTAGGCGGCTGTATAATCGTCTGAGTGGCTGTGTGTTCATCTGGGAGATTATGTGTTCGACTGTTAGATGCGTGTTCGTTTGAATAGTCGT
Organism: Cherax quadricarinatus; assembly: GCF_038502225.1. Lineage (NCBI taxonomy): Eukaryota > Metazoa > Arthropoda > Malacostraca > Decapoda > Parastacidae > Cherax > Cherax quadricarinatus. The sequence continues at coordinate 18,265,619 of NC_091329.1, forward strand.
TTTCCTAACTGTATGTTCTTAGTGACTGTATATTCTTTTGTTAACGGTGTGATCATGAGAGTGGTCGTCTGTTTGACTGATCGGCTGAGTGACTGTATATTCGACTGTTAATTGAATATTCGTTTAAGAGGGTCGTCTGAGTGACTGTGTTTTCGTCTGTAACTGTGTGTCTGACTGCTTGTTCCTCTGAGTGTTTCCTTAAATGACTGTATGCACGAAGATCTTTCTAGCCGATTTCCCGTTATTTTGGTTAACATCCAGTTCCTCTGACTGCTAATGGTGCGTTTCCCTGAATGCTCGTTCCTCTTAAAACCCGTTACTCCGATTTCCCATCCTTCTACCCTCTAAGTGGGTATCCGTTCATCTTGGTATCTGTTCCTAAACAGGGTTCCGTTCCTCTGAGCTTCTGTTCTTCAGACTAACCAACTGTTCTCTGAGTATTTGTCCGTTCCTTTGAGTATCAGTTCATCAGAGCGTCCGCTCCTTTGAAGTTGATTGAACATTCTTCTCATTTATCGTCAAATCGCTTGACTGAACGTGAAGTACTTTCCCTAGAAGAACGTGACTCTTGACTTGGTAACAAGACGTTAACCTAAACGAAAGTGAGCCCTCTCTTTCAGACGCAACGTTCCCTCAGATCGAAAGTTTCTCCGTTGTTTGCCTGAAAGACAAAACATTCATTCCACGAACGTAAAAGACTAGTTTTACGTGTTTAGGCGAAAGTACATCCAACAGATGAACGTGAGACACTGGCTCGCCCGCCACACGTTCCAGCAACTACTAATTACGAAGACAAATGCCAAACCTCACCCGACCCGCATGTTCTAATTGGTGGTTAGGGGAGAAGGGGAAAGGTAGAAAAGTAGGAAGGGGAGAGACTAAAGGGAGGAGAAGTAAATAAGAAAGGAGAAAATAATGAGGGAGGAGAGAAGAAAATACACCAAGAGGGAACTATAATAATCGTAGCAAGGGAGAATTCAAGTGCATAAAAAAAGAGAAGTGGTAGGGTTAATAAAGTCCAAGGGCAGAAGAGAAGTATAAAAATTAAAAAAAGAATAGAGAGGTAAAGAAAGTTGAAGGGGACAAAGAAATAAAGTGTAATGTAGGAAAGGAAGAGCCTAAAGAATCTGAGGAAGCAGATAGTCCTCAAGCCACTGGAAAACTCACTGGCCTCTTGAAAACAATGATACCCCATCAACCACCGAAGCCTGGCATAACCTGTTGCTCTTTGGTAATGCCTGTCTTCATGTCCCACCCAGGAGGGGCAAGATCCTAGCATCATCTGCTATTAGGGCAATAAATTAATTTCTCTAGTGATAATTGTCAGTCTTCACTTCAGCTCGAAAAAAAAACGTTAAGAAAATAAAAATATAATAACACACGAAATGCTTAAAACCAAAAACAAAAATAGCAGGAAAACTGAAGAATATACTATTGGATCAATAAGACTATTTACTAGTTAGAAAAACATTGTTCCTAAGGGATCCCACTATGGCACGAACTCTAAAGGAAAAATAACCACCCTGAGCTTCAAAACCAAACAATGGCTTCACTGACGGTGACACAGAAAATGTGCCTTTAACCGTTCAAGATTCAGAAGTGTATAAAGCCGTTGCGTCATTTCCACCTCTCTCAACACGAGGTTTCACAGATTTAAGGCCCCTTATATCATTAGGCTCTTTAGTCTCGGTGGATCCATTTGTGTCCTAAGACAAAACAGATGGAGAAATCAGATCCATTGCTGTTGTCAACTCCCTCCAACATCTCGTTGCCTGAGCTGCTGTGAAATTTGAAAGTTGCATTGCTGCCATAATGCTCAAACTAAGTTCGGTTTGGTTTGGGATTCGACAAGCTTGTGAGGCAGTAGCCATTACATCATGGTATAAACTGCTGACCTAACAGTTACTGTACTGTGAGCAGTTCCTCAACATTTCTGTTCCCTGTACCCATTTAGCCATTCGTATTACAGTAGCATCTCAAAACTTGTGACTGGTAACACAAAATTAACTCTTGTGAAGATATACAGTAAGGTAACCCCCTCGCCCCTCTTCCTTTTTTTCACTAATCGTTAAGAAAACCACAAATAAAATGCTCTGTGAATTCAACATCTGGTTTATGGAAGATGGGACTTGAGTTGGAATTGGAAAACCCCTGCTAGAAGACAACAGGAAAAATTAAGATCCTGTAAAGAATGTAGGACTAGGATGAAAGCCTCACTTCCAGTTAGGTTAGGTGGACAAGAAATATGTACAACCAAGCAAATTGCCTTGCTAGCTTTCGTATTCTCCTTCACGATATCAAATGAACTAGTAGTACAGATTGTTCCAGGTCATTGGGAAAATTTTGTTGGAGTGTGTGACCCCAGCTTCACTAGAACCACTAATAATTAGGAGATACTCTCCGATTCAGTACCAAATCTTGCTGCGACGCTGGACTACAAACGATCCCACTGGGACAACCCCATTCCAAATATGTTGTAGAAAGATATGCTTGTGGCCACAACGTCTGACATAGAGACTGCCCTCACACTCTGGAGTCTTACTCTTAACAGCTTCTATTTCAGCAGTGGACACCATATCATCCACGGACCCTTCGTATTGCAGTAACTTTTGCTGCCCAGTTCACTCAGAATACCAGTATATTTGCGGCAGAATGAAAGCTAACCATTACTGTTTGCATGGTTTACACTAAAAATTTTGAGAGTTGGCATGCAAGACACAACGGAATCAACAACATTATCAAGAGGATCCACAATATGGCTGAGAGCCTGGCCGAGAGAAAGTGAGCTGCAATCCCTAGTATCCCACAATCTCAGTAATCATACCAATCTCCTTGATGGGGCTACAGTGTATCTCTGCAAGTGTCATACAACTGGAGTGGAACTATACCTACCGTACGTATTTTTCAAGCTGACACTAGTATATCTGATTTTTATGTTGGAAAACAGGGTGACGTTGCTGATCAGAGGAAAGAATTCAATCTCAACAAGTATGAAGACTTGGGCAATTGATACAGCTTTGTCCAACTATGATCGGAGACCCTGGGACCCTGGGACCCTGAGACCCTGGGACCCTGGGACCCTGGGACCCTGGGACCCTGGGACCCTGGGACCCTGGGACCCTGGGATCCTGTTATCCTGAGACCATGGGACCCCTGAGGCAAGCACACAGCAGGCTTCATCAGTGAACAGGGTTCCAAGCTTATCGACTCGAGGAGAGAGCCTAGAGTTGCCATCTTCCTGCTCAGGTATCACAGTGTTCAGATCCAGAGGGTAAATGCTTGTTGCATTCTCTGTTCCTTTCTGGCTTCTGATGACCTGCAGGAAACTCAGAATTTTTTTTTATTTTCTGATTTAATGTGTGCATGTTTGCGCCAATAAAATTATTCTTTATTAAAAAAATATTTGAGGTGGTTGGAGAAATCTTAAGACTATTCCTTGAAGTTATTAAATTTACTTCTCCCAGGATGTGAGTCTTGATATATATATATATATATATATATATATATATATATATATATATATATATATATATATATATATACTTCAAAATTGAAATTTTTAAATTCACACACACACACACACAGATACATATGAACACACACATATACATACGTACACATAGACACACATATATATCTACATATCCTGAGGGAGAAGGGAGAGGGACTAATTACTGAGTTATAATTTAGAGAGAGAATGTCGAGGTGAGGTTCATGCGTAACGAGGTAATTGGTCACTAGTCATTAGCACTTTCATAATGGGCTGCCGCTGCTAATTAACTCTCAAGAAATAATTAACCAATTAATCCTTCACTCTGTTTTCTTCGTACTTCTGTTTCCTCTCTTCTAGATACTCTTCCTTCCATGTCTCGATGCAATATTACTTCTTTCTCTCCAACTTTTCTCATGTTATTTCTTTTCCGATCTCTCCCTCTTCTCTTCCGTAATTTTCCTTAATTTTTTCTATATTTTGTCCTGATTTTTTCTATTTTTTTTTACCCCTACTCCACTCTTCCTACTTTATTTCTCTTTTCACTGTCTCCTCCCTTTATCAGTTTAACCCCTGCTTCCCTGTGATTACAGTGTCTTCAACAACAAAGGCTTGTGTGCGATCAGAGGATTGATTGTCTATTATCACAGTCTTGTTTGAGTTCAGTTGTGTCTGCGATCACAGTCTTGTGTGTGATCAACAATCTGTTTTCCATCACAGGCTTATCTGCCATCAAAGGCCTGTCTGTGATCAAAAAATCGTCTGCGATCACAAGTTCGAATTGTATCAAAGACTTGTCTGCTATCAAAGCAGTGTCTGCAAATACAGGGTTGTCTGCGATCAGGCACTTGTTTGCGATTAAAGACTTGCCTACATTCACAGGCTTGCCTGTATTCACAGGCTTGCCTGCATTCACAGGCTTGCCAGCATTAACAGGCTTACCTGCATGCACAAGCTTGACTGATTTCACAGGCTTGTCTGTGATCACAGGGTAGCTTGCAGTTACAGTCTTGTAAGTCAAGCCTCTGATCACAGACAAATCTTAGATCACTGACAAGATTGATTAAAAACTGTCTGTGATCAAAAGCCCTACTAATATCACAACTTGCCTGTGATCATAGATTAGCCTGCGACATAGGCTTGTCTGCGAGCATAGATTAGTCTGTGAGCATAGGCTAGCATGCGGACTCAGCACACATGAAAAATAAGAAAGAACTAAGAAGCCTAGATTTTAGGCTTTATCTGCATCTAGGTTTCAGAGGCATATAGTGAAGCCAAGAGCACGACTTGCAATGGCGAAGACAAAAAAAAAAGCAACAGAAAGTTAAACGATGTACTGAAACGATGCATCTAACACAATCGAGCTCTTCGTTTTATTGTAAAAGAATCGGTAGTTTGGCAATAGAGTTGGCGGACCTCTTGGGTTTATGTTCGGGTGTAAGTGTTATGTTGACAACTTCAATAACTGCTGGCTATCCCAGCACAGTCTGTCTACACAGATATAAATGGGATTTTTGCAGATGTAGCATCATTATTTTTAAAACCATAAAAAATATTACTAATAATATACAGGAAGTCACTGTTTTACATTTTCTCAGTTAAGTTTTCATCAATATCCCCTCCAATTTTTTTTTTTTAAATTCTGACCTTTTTTTATAACATTTAAATATATTTGTTTGTTACAAAGAAAGAAAATATATTTTCTACCACTCTTGTCTGAGCTAACTTTGCTATATTAATAATTAAAATAAAATGGGCCATAATATGGCGAGTGTCCACCAGCAATATTCGATATAAAATCACTTCCCGTCCTGCCCAAGTCTTAATCTTTGGTCTTAAGAGAAACCTGTATTTTGTAGCGGCTAACTGCGCTAGAACACCAGTTTTATAAGGAAACCATAGAAACAAACGCGATTTTCGCGGATTTTTTTTTTATTTTTTCCGAGACGGGGGGGCCGGCCGGCGTTCCAGGCCAATATGTTGGAAGTAAATTTACTTATTTCACTTGACTACGCCTTTATTACTTAATTAAGTGGAATAATATTCACAGAAATTGTAAAATAATGATTGTTCTTATTATTATTCGTATTAGCATTGTTCTCTGGGTACCAAAAGCCCAGACAACCTTACGTCGTGCCATATAGGACCACCATTCTGCCAAATGGCATTTTCAGTAAATCTTTCAGTTGTTGTGTGAGGTATCTTATTGACAATTATTTACAGTAAATAGAGTAAATACTTCGTCTTGTGCACCAGAAATGAAAGAAATCTGACGAAAAACAACAACAACAAAAAAAGACATTTTTTCCTACAAACTCCCTTAATAATTAACAATGCAATGCTTTTGCAAAGTTCAATATTCCTGTGCTCTTGCAGGAGCCTTGCTAAATATATATATATATATAATATATATATATATATATATATATATATATATATATATATATATATATATATATATATATATATATATATATATATATATATATATATATATATTATTGTGACCATGAACGAGTGGTATTGATCAGTAGCAACACTGCACTAGCCAAAGACTCGAGCCCATGCTGCTTTGGCCTGCCTCATGATGGGCGAAAACACATGACGCCTTAATCCACTGGACCATACAATCCTTAAGAGTAGCACATCCAGCGCAACTGGATGTTGTACTTGCTACCCAAGGACACACGATGGTGTGGATGGCTCTAGGCTAATTTCATTCTAGTCCCTGTTTGGTGTACTAGTACAACGAGCAGTATTTTATATTATTGTGACCACGAACGAGTGGCATTGATCAGTAACAACACTGCATATGATGGTAGGATTGCTGGTGCCTTTTTCTGTCTCATAAACATGCTGGATAACAGGGATATCTTGGTACTTCTACCACACTTATGTCACACTACACAGGCAAGCACACACACACACACACACACACACACACACACACACACACACACATACATACATACATACACACACACAATACATATATATATATATTATATATATTATATATATATATATATATATATATATATATATATATATATATATATATACATATGTTGCGCCGAATAGGTAAAATTATTCAATTGGCAAGAACTCATTTAGAATTAAGTCCTTTCGGAAATTTGTTCTTGTACATTTAAAGATATATTTTTTTTTCATTTATGTTAATGTAAAAATTAATAACTTTTTACCAAAAGAACCGTAGGAAACTTACCTAATCTTATTATAACAAGCACAATTCAATTAAGCCTAATCCAACTAAATATATTTTAGATAATTTACAATAAATGAATAATTAACAAACACAATGAAATATATATTTTTCGTTAGGATCAGAATAACTTTTGCGAAATTACTGCATACACAAAATTTCGCTTGCCTTATTCGGCAAGAAGACCGTTGCTATTTAAGCCAAAATAGCAACTTTTACCTATTCGGCACGCCATATATTATGTATATATATATATATATATATATATATATATATATATATATATATATATATATATATATATATATATATATATATATATCTACACTACCATTATTGGATCACGAAGCGTTTAATGGTATAATATTGTAAATATATTTTGGAAGGGCTCGGTTAGTGAATATGGACCAAAAATTTATTGTGGCACAAAAAGCTTTACTATATTACATGTTGATATTATTGGTTGAATACAGTGGTTCCCCCTCACACATACAGAGAGAGAGAGAGAGAGAGAGAGAGAGAGAGAGAGAGAGAGAGAGAGAGAGAGAGAGAGAGGACAGACAGACACTGATTGAGAATAGATACGAATACTGGTTTCAGGATAAAGGAAATGTTTCACCCACTAGATCTTTATCATTATGGTGGTGATGGTGGTGATGGTGGTGGTGATGGTGGTGGTGATGGTGGTTGTGATGGTGATGGTGGTGGTGGTGATGGTGGTGGTGGTGGTGGTGGTGATGGTGGTTGTGATGGTGATGGTGGTGGTGGTGATGGTGGTGGTGGTGGTGGTGGTGATGGTGGTGGTGATGGTGGTGGTGATGGTGGTGGTGATGGTGGTGGTGATGGTGGTGGTGATGGTGGTGATGGTGGTGGTGATGGCGGTGGTGGTGGTGGTGGTGGTGATGGTAGTGGTGATGGTAGTGGTGATGGTGGTGGTGATGGTGGTGGTGATGGTGGTGGTGATGGTGGTGGTGATGATAATGTTGGTGAAGATGGTGGTAGTGGCAGTGGTAGTGATGGTGGTTATGGTGGTGGTGGTGGTAATGATGGTTATGGTGGTGATTGTGGTGGTGGTGGTGATGATGGCGGCGGCGGTTTTGGTGGTGGTAGTGGTGGTGGCGGTAACAGCGATGAGTGATGACGATTGGTCGACGTCAGGCAAGTCACTTGTATTAGTTTGCTGAGTATCGCTGGTGTGGTGGTGAGTTGTACTATTGCTGATAATAGTATTGGTTGTTGACTGAGTGTTGGGTGGTTCTCTGTGGTATAAACACTTTAATATATGCAATGTCCAAGGATCTGCCAGCCAGAAGCCGTCCTGGTTTTGTGCGATAACACTGGATGTCAAAGTGAGAGTCGTTTCATAGCATTTTCTGCTATATTTATCTCCTTCTTGTATGGTAAGTCTGGATTTAAACCATATTGTGAAGGTTGTGTGAATTTCTATGCTGGATACACCTAGTGTTCAAATTATCAGTTCGGACAGCGTAATTATGTTCGTTGACATGTTTTATTTAAAGTTCTGGAGGCTTCGCCCAAGTAAATCATATAAAAACCACTACATGGAATTTCATGGTTACCAGTTTCTTCTACGTTGTGACTGTTGTTTTTCCACATAATAAAGTTACAGACTGTTGAAGAGATTATGAAAACAACTTTGTTGTTGGCTTAATATCATTGTGTAACGATGTTACTTTTGAACAAGGTTAAGGACACTAACACGAGGAGTAGAAAGCTCACCGGATACATCAGTTCCTTATTCACTAAGGTTCTCACATACCTAACTTTTACTATGCCTCAACGGAAAGTTACTGACGACTTAGACTTCCCGATGCCAGCCGAAGACTTAGTGAGCTTCGCTAAGGAGCGCATTAATTTCAATTGCTCCTCCTTCGGTGACACTTCATTCCAACAGTCGTGTGGGAAAGTCGTGGACTCGCCTCTCAGTGTAGTCGTGGCCAGTCTTTGCAAGGAACATCTGGAGGAAGAAATAGCGTTATTTGACATGTGAGAAATACTAGGACATATTTATTACAAAACTTTTTTGTCCTGGAACCTTGATCACTTCGAACATAAAACGATGAAGAATGACAGAACACATAAGCATAAGTAATCAAGAGCCGAAACGTTTTCTAATAAGTCCTAATGTTTGTTGACGTGTTATTTTAAACCACTTGTCGGTAGCCAAGTTAAAACCACACTTCCCCGCTGGCATAGCATAACAGAGATACAGTATTGTTGTAATTATGATAATGATATACAATATCGAGACGTTGATAAGTAAGACACATGTGTAACAGTAAGTATCTTTATTCCAAAACATTTCGCCTACACAGTAGGCTTCTTCAGTCGAATATAGGCGAGGCAGCAGAGACAATGTAATCAGTCCATCACCCTTGAAGACGTAGTTTTGGGATGGATAAGAGTTCTGCTCCAGACTATGGAACAGAACTCTTCTCTAGGCTGAGGGACTGATCACCTCAAAACTACATCTTCAAGGGTGATGGATCGATTACTGTAGGCGAAACGATTTCGAATAAAGATACCACAGTATGTTGTGTATAACTCTGTCATCGCTCTTAGACATGCTAACATAACGGAACTTCTTAATAACATCATTTTGTTGCTATTGACTACCATTAATACCGTAATATATACATCAGCTCTCTTGAAACTTCCATTAAGTACTTATGTGTAAAAAACACCAATATGGTGTTATTTAAGGTTTAAAGAAAACCAACAACGATGACCTTCCATATTTCTCACACCTTTTTCAAGTCACAGCTGTGACTAGTTTATGGTCCAGGCCAGATCGAAACGGTGTATAAAGTTTCCTCTCCAAGGTGCGAGTTATTTGCGAAATTTTCTAGCACTGTTACATATATTTACCGAACTTGATTTGTCTGTATATGTTAAGGTTTTACAGTACTGCTAATGTATCCCCTGACAAGGACCTCCAGCTAGACTGTTACTTAGTGCGTTATTTTAACCTTGTTGGGTTGTTAATTAAGATTACCCATAAAGTCAGTTTGTAGTTCAAGTTTCTCTTACTCTCTCTCTCTCTCTCTCTCTCTCTCTCTCTCTCTCTCTCTCTCTCTCTCTGAACGATACACATAAAACACCAGAGCTAAAATTAATAATAGTACTGTCATCTCTTCTGGCAGATATAAATAAATAAAACTTAGTTTTCTTGTTATAATTAAATCAAAGTAATCAAGGGTAACCGGTTAAACCAACAGACCTAACCAAAGAAGGCATTTAAGCTTCTCAAATAATACTGACAGTTATCACAATAATACTTAATAAAGTGCCAGAGCTTAATAACTAGTTACTAAAACCTAACTAAAATCTGAACCCTAGTCAAAAATTTTAGCACAAAAGCTCATTAACCATCACTAATTCCACACAGTTCAACAACCAGCGTCTTGGCCCTAACGAACACCAGAAAGCCAGACAGTTAAAACGACCAAATTAAATGCCACAGTCATGACTGAAATCCAAACATTTCAACTTTTTTTTATATTCTGGAAGTGTTCATAATTTTCTAAAGGCGTTGGAGCTAATGTCAGAAGTTTGGAACACTTCCGAGCGTTCGATTCTGCTCCTTGGAGCTTTGGCAACAAAATTTATTGACGAACTAAAAATATCAATTTATTTTGTCTCTGTTACGAAGTTTTTGCTGCTATTATTATTTTCCTTTTTATTATTATTATTATTATTATTATTATTATTATTATTATTATTATTATTGTTATTATTAGTTTTTTATATAAACTGGGCAATACTAAAAATGTATAATTGTAGTCGTTTTCCTTTTATTACCTTTTCTCATCTGCGAAATCATGATGACACGATTGTAAACAACTCACCGAAAAGAGAGGGATTCGACCCAAAGGCATTCCAATCCTAAAACTAACAAGTGAGTGCACTACCCAAAGTACTCTGCCTACATTTGTGGTCACAATGGGGCCCATGTTAACTTTCCCAGTGTGCTCAGAAAATACTCCTAGTTGACTGAGTCTCATTAGACTGGCATGATACAATGGACCATGCACCAACCTGCTGTTTTTTAGGAATGGCTTTCATGCTCTCTCCACTCGTCTTTCTTCTGATGCGGCGATGAAGCAGTTTTGGTTCGACCTTGGTCTTTGGTGTTTTGTCATCCTCAAATTGCCGCTGTTAAAGTATGCGCGCGTGTGTGTGCTTGTGCGCGAGACAAAAAAAATACTTCAGCAAACACATATAGGTGATTACCTATAGGTGGATGCAAAAGAACTGCAGGGGGAGTTGAATGATAGCTTTTGGCCTTTCGTGTTGAAGTCAACACATTTTCAGGAGTTTGCAAGGTTGCAGAAATGAGCAGGAAGTCCAGGGAGACTCGTTCAAGGGAACGACTCTTGTATCGCTTGTTCACCATTACTGCCCATAGGTGGATGTAGATGAACACAGGCACGCATCCACGCACGCACGCGCGCGGGGACGGGGCCACAGCTAGAAGTTAGACACAGATGAGTAATGTGATATAAATGATTTAGAAAACACACAAGTTGAAGAATGAGACACTTGTGCAACATTTGAGAATCTTGAATGAGAAAACGTTCCGCCAGCCGTTGACTTCCTCAGTCCAGTATTGTGAACAACGGTGAAAGATGAGGAGGAGTTTGAGGTAATCAGTTTCTTAGCCTAGATGTATTCAGCCCATCAAGATTAATAAACTGAACACATGTACTACAGGCTGAGGGACTGATTACCTCAAACTTCTCATCTTCCACCGTTCTCCTCTGTATTGGGCTGAAGAAGCCACTTCCTTGTGAAATGTTTTCTCATTAAAGATTCCCAAATGCTGAACGAGTGTCTTATTCTACAGAGGAGTAACTTGAGTATCAGGTAGTATTTCGATACTCTGTGTGGTCAGGAAAAGGAATGACCTCGACGAAGTAGTGGAGGAAGACTCTGTACATAGTTTTAAGAGCGGGTACGATAGGGCTTTCGAGGCTAATAGTGAATCCAGTAAGCGGCAAGGTGATAGGTGGAGCCAGGAGCTAAGCATCTACCTCTGCAGCACGTAAATAGACAAAAGAGAGAACATATGTTATAGGTACATACAAAAATATAAGTATTCGAATAGCGAAGGCCTACCGGCCCACGATAGGCAGGTTATTTTAGAATACACTTCTAAAGGTGTTCAGTCCCCTAGCGTTGATCACATATAAAACATTATACAAAAGGTGTTTAGTCCCTTAGGTTTAAACTACAATAAATAGTAAAATATATAATATATGTATGTATTTGAACGGAACATTGGTACACATTTGGTGCAGTGCTCATTAGTTCTCATGCTTTTTTGTTAAATAGATTATCACATTTGCAACGTTTGGATAAATTTTTGGCTACGTTTCATTCGCGGTTTTAATGTACACATCAGAACAGTTAAATGAGGCTTATTAAAGTTCTCGGCGAGCGAAACGTATGGAAAATAAATATCCAAACGTTGCAAATGTTTCCCCTTTACTTAAATTCATTGTCTGCATACATACACTATTCATACTTTTATTATATTCTTATGTTGCAATGAGTTGCAGACGGCTGGGATCCCGACTCAACTCTTGCTTTCAATCTCAGCCTCGATAAAAAGCGCTGAGATTTCAGACGAGGTTTTATTTTAAACTTCTTTGGGAGTCCCGAGGCGGAGTGAAAGCCGAGATATCAGCGAGAGTTGTGAAAGGAGAGCAAATTGGCGCAGCTCGAAGAAGTAATAGAAAAAAGAGCATGGAAAATTGGGGTGGTGGAAGCAGCGCGATAGTGTAAGCAGGAAGGAAGGTGTGTATGTTATGTTAATGCTGGGTAAGACGTGTGCACTTGTTGGCCACAGTTGTTGGGGTGTTCCTTGAGTACTTCTGCCCCCAGTCTCTTGCTTGACTTTCCAAGTGTATCCCTAGTGGGTTTCATACCTGTCCTCCTTGTTAGAGACCTGGCCAGTCAAGATGGAGGTAATATATCACAGCTATTTTTTTTTGTATCTTATCAAGTTCCCTCCTGACGGCAGTTAGCTGTCTATTATTTCCACTTAAACTGGATATTGAAAGTCGTTAACTACTTTTGTATTAAATTATTCTTAGTGTAGTTTTTCCATTTTACTATTTATTTGTGTAAGGAGAGATTTCAGTGAGTAGATTTGGTACTAGTCCCTCCAATATTTATAGATACCTTTCTCGCTTGCGATCTAGGGAATACATTTAATGATTTTAAGCCATTCGCATCAATCTGGATTTTTTTATTATTACGTAATGTAAAATTATCCTGCAGTTTTTTCTGGATAGGCCTATTATTGTATAAAAATATTCCAAACTTTAAAAGAGATGTACCCTAAAGAGTATCATTATTTGCTTATATTTCTTGTTTTCTATATTCTTGTTTTCCAATTATTTTCCTATCAGTAGTGGGACTAACATTTTGTTCTCCGATCATCAAGTTTTCCTCAGTAGTGATTGTTAGGGTCATTAAATTCCGCCATCTCTGTATCGAATATCATGACGTATTTTAATGTCTTCGATCAGTTGTTTAGATGTCACTGTCCGACCCTGTAATGTATCACAGTGGTTGACATGTCACTGGTTGACCTTGCATCTTGCTGATGTTTGTTAGGAATATTATTTAGTATGTTGATGCTTTGTCCTGCGATAACTTTGAGTCTATAAACATCCTGCGGTGAAGTCTTGATGACCAGAACTGTGTAAGAGCCTACAACTGACTCTCCAGTGAAATCTTGTTGTCAAGGTCTCTATTTTATCTCAAACACCCATCGTTAATCTTCCTCTCGTCCAGCTTGGAGGAGAGTTTTGCAGATGCAGTGACGCTGGCAACTAGCTGGTAGAATAGTTCTTTATAATATAAACCAGTATTGTTTTTTCTATACAACCACAAGAATCATTACATATTTTTTATTTATTCCCACGGATTTATATGCAAAGACCTGATATCTTACCTTAGCTCGTTTCTAGGTCCAGTCCTCTCTAAGGTATACCAGCCCACTTAATACCACCCACTACAGTCGGATAACATCCAAGTAAATGTTTACTACTAGACTAACAAAAGCATCAGCTATGAGGTGACTTGCCCATAATCCCTACCCACCCGGGATAGAACCATGGTTCTTCCTTTGTCATCCTAAGACCCTACCACTGAGCTACGAGTCTCCTAAATATATATTAATTAAAAATTAATTAAACCTAATATTACAAACCTTCCTTGGTAAGTCACAAAATAAACACAATTTCCTGCCAAGTAATAATGTTGTTCCAGACATTCCTAATGTTTTATAAAGAAAATGCTTTCAATTCTTTTTCCGAATATAAAACTTTTGTAGCTCTTCTCCCGTTTCCATTTCCCAAGGCAGGTAGAAGTCTCTCCCTATCTGCAGGGCAAGGCGCCGGGAATATCTAAGAGCGTTCCAAAGTACTACCTTCGAACTCCGATTTATGGTAAGAGAAGAACAGTGAGAATGGATTTCCGGGGAAGAGCGTCTTTCTCTTTTCCATATTAAATATTAGTATCCAGTATTACCGACCGTTGTCCTAGCATCAGGGAGAAAGTTAGTGTGTTAAAGAGTAGTAACTGGATGAGGAGTGTTGATGTGCTGTTAATGTTGTGGTGGATGTTTGAGATGTTCCTGTTGATGTTGCATTGGTACTGGTGTTGCTGGTGATGTTCTCGTTGATGTTGCATTGGTACTGGTGTTGCTGGTGATGTTCTCGTTGATGTTGCATTGGTACTGGTGTTGCTGGTGATGTTCTCGTTGATGTTGCATTGGTACTGGTGTTGCTGGTGATGTTCTCGTTGATGTTGCATTGGTACTGGTGTTGCTGGTGATGTTCTCGTTGATGTTGCATTGGTACTGGTGTTGCTGGTGATGTTCTCGTTGATGTTGCATTGGTACTGGTGTTGCTGGTGATGTTCTCGTTGATGTTGCACTGGTACTGGTGTTGCTGGTGATGTTCTCGTTGATGTTGCATTGGTACTGGTGTTGCTGGTGATGTTCTCGTTGATGTTGCATTGGTACTGGTGTTGCTGGTGATGTTCTCGTTGATGTTGCATTGGTACTGGTGTTGCTGGTGATGTTCTCGTTGATGTTGCATTGGTACTGGTGTTGCTGGTGATGTTCTCGTTGATGTTGCATTGGTACTGGTGTTGCTGGTAATGTTCTCGTTGATGTTGCACTGGTACTGGTGTTGCTGGTGATGTTCTCGTTGATGTTGCATTGGTACTGGTGTTGCTGGTGATGTTCTCGTTGATGTTGCATTGGTACTGGTGTTGCTGGTGATGTTCTCGTTGATGTTGCATTGGTACTGGTGTTGCTGGTGATGTTCTCGTTGATGTTGCATTGGTACTGGTGTTGCTGGTGATGTTCTCGTTGATGTTGCATTGGTACTGGTGTTGCTGGTGATGTTCTCGTTGATGTTGCATTGGTACTGGTGTTGCTGGTGATGTTCTCGTTGATGTTGCATTGGTACTGGTGTTGCTGGTGATGTTCTCGTTGATGTTGCATTGGTACTGGTGTTGCTGGTGATGTTCTCGTTGATGTTGCAATGGTGTTGATGTTGTCGCTGTTGCTGTTGTTGATGTATAGTGAGTAACTAAATAAAGTGTAACGAACACTTGTCAATGCTCAATAATAAACCACATGGATACAGAAATTCAGAAAATTCATTGATCTCTATGTTTCGACCCCCTGCTTGGGTCCTCTTCAGCAGATGATGTAAAAACCTTTTAAATCACTACAATTTTAATAAAAAAAATCACTAGTTTTTTTTATGAAAGTCACTACATATTTTTTGTAAAAAAAAAATTCAATACTTTTTTTGAAAATCACTGCAATTTCAACAAAAAAATCACTACGTTTTAAGGAGTCACTACAGTTTTCATAAAAAAAATCACCAAATTTTTATTAAAGTTATACTAGAAATCAATACCACATATTACTACAAATCACTACCACACATCAACCACAAATTCCAGAACGCACTACTTTTTTTTCTAAGTAAAACCTCTACCTTTTTTGTAAAATTCCGCCCTTTGTGGAAAACACTACTTAGGAAATTGTATTGAAGGAGACGTTTCGCCACTAGTGGCCTTTTCAATTCCATTTTAATCGCCAGTGGTAAAAGGTGTGATTCAATGAATGTTCAAAGTGTGCATTCTCGTAACTGTGTTAATATCCACATTCCTTCTCTATGCTGTGAAATTTAACCATCTTATTAAACTCCAGTTTCGGATGCTGTTGTGTCTCCTTTAGTTTTCTTGTTCCCAACGTGCCTCGCCCAGTGTGGCTCAACCAGTGTGGTTCTCCCACTGTGGCTCTCCCACTGTGGCTCTCCTACTGTTCTCCCACTGTGGTTCACTCACTGTGGCTCTCCTACTGTTCTCCCACTGTGGTTCACTCACTGTGGCTCTCCTACTGTTCTCCCACTGTGGTTCACTCACTGTGGCTCTCCTACTGTTTTCCCACTGTGGTTCACTCACTGTGGCTCTCCTACTGTTCTCCCACTGTGGTTCACTCACTGTGGCTCTCCTACTGTTCTCCCACTGTGGTTCACTCACTGTGGCTCTCCTACTGTTCTCCCACTGTGGTTCACTCACTGTGGCTCTCCTACTGTTTTCCCAATGTTATTCTAACACTGTGGATCTCCCATTGTTGTTCTCCCACTATATCTCTCCCCCTGTGTATCTCCCACTGTGGCTCTCCCATTGTGATCTCGCACTGTACAACTGTGGTCACCCACTGTGAATATCCCACTGTATATATCCCTCTGTATCACCCAGCGACTCCGTACAGAGACTTGTTATTTCTACAGTGATACCCTTACTATAAGGTAGTGACTCTCCCACAGCACCTCTTCCACAACGACTCTTACAACGACTCTCCCATCATTGCTTTTCCACAGTGACTCTTCCACTGTGATTCCCCTACTGTTACTCTCCCAAAATGACTCTCCCACTGTACTTACCAACAGTGATTCTCCCACTGTGCTTCTCCCACACTTTCTTTCCCATAATGACTCTCCCATAATGACTCCCATAATGACTGCTACAGTAACTTCCATAGTGAGACCGCGAATATAACCAAAATTATGTTTGTCATTAATTAAAGCTGGAATGAGTGGGCATCCTATCGAATATTTGTTTGTGATTATACAGACTGCAGTTCAATTTAACACAGTCAATATTTAGTCTTGTACAATTGTTTGTTTGTCTTGTCACTGGTCATGTACGCGTCGGTGGTCGGCAGTCTTTTAGACCCACAACGAGAGTTTTCTAAGGTAAAATGAGACCAGTAGAAGTACAAGTACAGGAATGTAATACACAAATGACGCTAATGGCGATGTTTCGGTCCGACTTGTACCATTAACTAGTAGTAGTTAATGGTCCAAGTCGTCATAAGTGTCTTTCTCTTATGTGCGGGTCGTTTGTATACGATATATTCAGTGTACAGTGGGTTATAGAACAGGTGCTCGTTATAAGAGATGAACTGAGCGATGGGCAAGAATATTCCATATATTATCATAACCATATATTATTGTAACCACGAACGAGTGGTATTAATCAATAACAACACTGCGACTAGCCGAGGATTCGAACCCATGTCGTTTTGGCCCACTTCAAGGTGAGCGAAAATCGCACATGACATTCTAACCCACGGGACCATGCAATCCTACAAGAATGACGCACCCAGCAGAGCTACACCCACACCACCGTATGTCCTCGGATGGCGGTAAAACACCTAGCTCTGCTGGGCGCGTCATTCTGGAACACCAAACAGGGAGTAGAATGAAATTAGCTCAGAGACACCCACTCCACCGTATGTCCTCGGACCAAGTGTAATACACCTAGCTTAGCTGTGTGTATTACACACAGCCAAGCTAGGTGGTCCTATGGGTTAGAGCGTCATGTGCTTTTCGTTCACCATGAGGCGGGCGAAAACATCATGGGTTCGAGTCCTTGGCTAGCCGCAGTGTTGTTATTGATCAATCCCACTCGTTCGTAGGTACAATTATATATATATATATATATATATATATATATATATATATATATATATATATATATATATATATATATATATATATATATATATATACACACACACACACGCGCACACACTCATATTATTGTACTCAATAGGATCAGTTGTTGTTCAGAACAAACTTCAGAATGTTGAAGAAATATGATATAAGTGATTTTAACCTTGAAATAATTGTTGGTGTCAGGGTGGTTTGAGTATCATAGCAATTGCTAATCTGGGATCTTCATGCACAACGGTCTCTAGAGTTTACAGAGAATGGTTTGAAAAGCACAAAACTTTTAGTGACCGGCTGTTCTGTGAATGAAAATGCTTTTATAATGAAAGAGGTCAGAGGAGAATGGCCAGATTGCCTCACGCTGACAGCAAGGCGA
>NC_091329.1:18296282-18343782 GCF_038502225.1 Cherax quadricarinatus
TCCTCCATGTCATTCTGCTTTGATCCATTCTCTCTAAATGACCAAACCACCTCAACAACCCCTCTTCAGGCCTCTGACTAATACTTTTATTAACTTCACACCTTCTCCTAATTTCCACACTCCGAATTTTCTGCATAATATTTACACCACACATTGCCCTTAGACAGGACATCTCCACTGACTCCAACCGCCTCCTCGCTGCTGCATTCACAACCCAAGCTTCGCACCCATATAAGAGTGTTGGTACTACTATACTTTCATACATTCCCTTCTTTGCCTCCATAGATAATGTTTTATGTTTCCACATATACCTCAACGCACCACTCACCTTTTTTCCCTAATCAATTCTATGATTAATCTCATCCTTCATAAATCCATCCGCCGACACGTCAACTCCCAAGGATCTGAAAACATTCATTTCTTCCATACTCCTCCTCCCCAATTTGATATCCAATTTTTCTTTATCTAAATCATTTGATACCCTCATCACCTTACTCTTTTCTATGTTCACTTTCAACTTTCTACCTTTACACACACTCCCAAACTCGTCCACTAACCTTTGCAATTTTTCTTTAGAATCTCAGCAGTATCATCAGCAAAATGCAACTGTGTCAATTCCCATTTTGTATTTGATTCCCCATAATTTAATCCCACCCCTCTCCCGAACACCATAGCATTTACTTCTTTTACAACCCCATCTATAAATATATTAAACAACCATGGTGACATTACACATCCCTGTCTAAGACCTACTTTTACTGGGAAGTAGTCTCCCTCTCTTCTACACACCCTAACCTGAGCCTCACTATCCTCATAAAAACTCTTTTCAGCATTTAGTAACTTACCACCTATTCCATATACTTGCAACATCTGCCACATTGTTCACCTATATATATATATATTTATATTATATATATATATCTATTATATATATATATATATCTATATTATTTATATATATCTTATATATTTATAGATACTATATAGATATGTATATATAAATACATATATATATATATATATATGCAAAACAACCACTCCAAAAGAATAGAGAAATTCCAAGCGCTTTCGTGACTACTCACATTATCAAGGAACAATAAAAGTAATGCATCAGAGGAAGGTATATAAAGGGTCTAGACCACACCTCACTATCACATCCCACAACAAAGCAACACCTGACGCGCGACTCATAAGAAAGGGAACACTGCAGCAGGTCCACTGGCCCAACTAGACAGGTCCTTCACACAACCCACGAACAAACTATTCTACCCAAGAATTAAGAATTTTAAAATTTATTATTTGTCCAATGTATTATTAAATTCTTCCCAAATTCTATTAATTATAAATGGATCTAATTTATATAAACCAAAGGATATGTTCATATTATTGCCAAAACTGCTTTTTATGAAACAAGATTCAATTATATTCCTGTCGACCATGGACTTGCCTGATACAACTTTCTCAACTTTTTGAAAATCAATTGGATGGTTAAAATCTCTCACATGAATAAATAGAGCATTGGAATCTTGTCCAGTTCTAATGCTATATTTATGTTGTTTTAATCTTAGTTCGAGATTTTTACCAGTTTGACCGTAATAAACTTTATCGCAAATTTTACAAGGAATTTTATAGACACATCCATCAACATTTTGGGGGGAATTCTTTATCAAAAGTTTTTTTACTGTATTAAGATTTTTAAATGCAACTTTGATATTAAAAGTCTTAAGAAGAGAAGGCATATCAATCAAGTTTTCGTGGTAAGGGAGAACCAACATATTTTTATTTGAATAAGGCTGGTTGTCCCTCTTTGGATTGTAAAAAGTATTTCTAGCAATTTTAAAAGATTTATCAATTACATTTCTTGGGTATATCAAATCTTTAGCTATTTCATAATGTTTCCTCATCTATGAACTCTGGACTACAAATTCGTAAAGCTCTCAAAAATATCGATGAGAAAACAGACAGTTTAACTCTATCTTGATGTGAAGAATAATAGTGGACATAGGAACAGTTATTTGTATTTTTTCTGTAAATTTAAAATTTGAATTCATTATTACTCTTAATAATTAAAGTTTATAGAATAGTTTATAGAATAGTTAAGTTTATGGAATTGGCTAAGCTATTTAATTTGCCAAGGAAATGGTGTATATCTACATTCTTGGGCATAAGACACAAGAATGTTGATATACATTCCGTTTACTGGTAGAGGAAAAGTTTCTGTTGCAACAGATAAAACTTGCTTTTACTGTTTAATGGTAGTCCATACCCAAATAACTCTCATTTAAGAGATCGAAACTTACGAAGACGTTTCGGTCCGACTTGAATCATTAACAAGTCCAAGACAGAGTCACTTGTTAATGGCCCAAGACGTACCGAAACGTCTTAACAGGTTTCGTAACTGCGGCTTTTTTGTGTATTGTGCCAGCCATGCTATTGTGAGTTATTATTTTTTAATGATATTCCCTTTAGTTAATTGTTCGTTGAGAAGAGAATAGGGAGGAGGAGGAGGAGGAGGAGGAGGAGGAGGAGGAGGGAAAAGACAGGAGAAATTGTGATTTTGATTATAATAAAAATGATAAACGTAAATGAGAGAGAGAGAGAGAGAGAGAGAGAGAGAGAGAGAGAGAGAGAGAGAGAGAGGAGAGAGAGTTAGAAAGAGAAAGAAAAATAAGGGTATCACTAAGGCAAGAAAATGGAGATAAACTTACAATGAATTCTCTCAGGGGCAGCTGTTAGCATCTTGTTACTAGGTCTGAGGGGAGAGGTCTGAGGGGAGAGGTCTGAGTGGAGAGGTCTGAGTGGAGAGAGGTCTGAGGGAAGAGGTCTGAGGGAGAGGCCTGAGGGGACCGTGTCTATGATGTGGCTGAAGTGTATAAATGGGGTGAAGGGGAGAAGCAGTGGGGAGGTGAGAGTAAGGGAAGAAGAAACTGGGAGTTGGTGGTGAAAGAAGGTGAGGTTAGAGAGCTGGAGCTGAGATGTGATATATGTAAACATTCTCTGAACCTGTTCGTGGGTTTGATTGTTTTACTGGGAATCTTTATTATTTTCCCCCTACACGGTAAGCTTCTACAGTCAAATACAGAGAACAAATGTAGAGACGTAAACATATAAAAGGTTTAGAAAACCGACAAATTAATGACTGAGATGCTTGTGCAGCACCCGACTCTCTTGTACCTTTCTATGTTTGATAAATGATATAGTCACTTACATACATTAATATGTCAAAGAGGTTTGCTTAAGGGAGTAATTCAGGGCTCCAAGATGAACAGCACTTTGCCTGTGCTCCACACTCATTAATATTAGGTAAACTATACATGTTGCATTATTTAAATAGCCTAGTTTTTAATTAAATATGAATATAGTTAAAAGCTTCATAGCCACTTCACCACTGATGCCCCCACAATCACCACTGATGCCCCCACACTCACCACTGATGCCCCCACACTCACCACTGATGCCCCCACACTCACCACTGATGCTCCCACACTCACCACTGATGCCCCCACACTCACCACTGATGCCCCCACACTCACCACTGATGCTCCCACAATCACCACTGATGCCCCCACACTCACCACTGATGCCCCCACACGCACCAGTGATGCACCCACACTCACCACTGATGCCCCCACACTCACCACTGATGCCCCCACACTCACCACTGATGCCCCCACACTCACCACTGATGCCCCCCATGTAGACAGCCTGTCTGCCAGCTTAGTTCATATTTCGCGGCACTAAGGTGCTGCCCTCTGTAGCTAGGCCTCTCGGTGGGCACACAGCGGCCTAGCAGGAAAACACAAGGCCCACTCCTAGCTCTCTCTCGTGGGATGGCCCTGCCCGGGCCATGGGCACAACACACAAGCCTGTGTACCCACCACTACTTAACAATAAAGTAGGAAGCCTCCGAAGAAATATATCATTAACCACCCGCTTTCAGCCCTACCAAACAAACGGGTTATACCCACACTCACCACTGATGTCCCCACACTCACCACTGATGCCCCCACACTCACCACTGATGCCCCCACACTCACTGATGCTCCCACACTCACCACTGATGTCCCCACACTCACCACTGATGCTCCCACACTCACCACTGATGCCCCCACACTCACCACTGATGCCCCCACACTCACTGATGCCCCCACACTCACCACTGATGTCCCCACACTCACCACTGATGCTCCCCACACTCAACCACTGATGCCCCCACACTCACCACTGATGCCCCCACACTCACTGATGCCCCCCACACTCACCACTGATGTCCCCACACTCACCACTGATGCTCCCACACTCACCACTGATGCCCCCACACTCACCACTGATGCCCCCACACTCACTGATGCTCCCACACTCACCACTGATGCCCCCACACTCACCACTGATGCCCCCCACACTCACCACTGATGATCCCACACTCACCACTGATGCACCCACACTCACCACTGATGCCCCCACACTCACTGATGCTCCCACACTCACCACTGATGCCCCCACACTCACTGATGCTCCCACACTCACCACTCGATGCCCCCACACTCACCACTGATGCCCCCCACACTCACCACAGATGCCCCCCCACACCCACCACTGATGCCCCCACACTCACCACTGATGCCCCCCACACTCACCACTGATGCCCCCACACTCACCACTGATGCCCCCCACACTCACTGATGCTCCCACACTCACCACTGATGCCCCCACACTCACCACTGATGCCCCCCACACTCACCACAGATGCCCCCACACCCACCACTGATGCCCCCACACTCACCACTGATGCCCCCACACTCACCACAGATGCCCCCCACACCCACCACTGATGCCCCCCACACGCACCACTGATGCCCCCACACTCACCACTGATGCCCCCACACTCACCACTGATGTCCCCACACTCACCACTGATGCCCCTCACCCATTAAAGCTTTCATGATAGATTTCCAGTTTTAATAGTGAAATCATTTAGAGAGAGAGAGAGAGAGAGAGAGAGAGAGAGAGAGAGAGAGAGAGAGAGGGAGGGGGAGAGAGAGAGAGAGAGAGAGAGAGAGAGAGAGGGAGGGAGGGAGAGAGAGAGAGAGAGAGAGAGAGAGAGAGAGAGAGAGAGAATGAGAGAGAGGGAGAGGGGGAGAGAGAAAGGGAGAGGGAGAGGGAGAGGGAGAGAGGGAGAGGGAGAGGGAGAGGGAGAAAGAGGGAGCGGAAGCAAGGAGGTACGAATAGCACCAAGTGAAGTTTTAATGAGTTTGGTCAACTCGAGCAAGGACAGAGATAGTCACACACCTCCTTAGCTAAGTCTTGTGTTGTCTCAGGAGAAGCGTCCAGCTGCAGGGCTGAGTTGACTGGCCAGGGAAGTCTGCTACACCGCCAAGAAAACTGTCCGAGAGTGTCTGGCGGATCAAGCATACTTGCCACGATTAGACTAGATTAGATTTTGCCACCGAAGTGGCTAGTTTATTGTACACCCCATATCCATCCTGTGGATGGTAGCGCAAGAGCATATGAATACACAAAAGGCCTAGGAACTAGGCCCTAAAAGGGTTACAGGTGTACATTTGGATTTATAACTAAAGTTCACTTATATGTTACAAGCAAATTTATGAAATTTGCTTATTATGAGAGTTGCAGGAGCAAGCAAGTACGCAGGGCAAAGAAAACTTGCCAAGCAAGGCTGCAGGAACAGGTAGACGAGACAGGAAAGTCTGCAGGATCAGGAACCTCAATGATAATCTTGAAAACTACTGCTCTGAAATAATTGGTAATAATTTAGTTTATTCATCTGTAAACTCTTTCACGCAGCCGGCATCATGCTCTAATTATACTGCAACTCATTCGTATTTTCAGAATTATATTTTAATTCATTCGTAGCACCAGAATGATATTTTAACCTATTCTTCCCACCAGAATCATAATTTATTAAAATAGTGCTACCAGAAGGACGATTTACCAAATTCTTACCAATGGAATTATATTTCTTTAAAGAAAATGGCCCCAGCAACATATTTTTTACACATTTTCACCATCAGTATCATATTTAAATGCATTCTTACAGACAGAATCATCAAATAAATGATTAATGCCACATGATTATATTTCAGCACATTCATACAATAGGTGTTTCACAATCAGTCTATTGAGAATCATATAATTCACTCATACAACATCAGCGTGTAGCACTTTATTTTAATAACAATATTATGCAACTTATTCATACCACCAGGATCCAAATGACATTCATACCATCAGACCCAGACATGTCATTCATTATACATTCTTCAGCTCAGTAACACCACTAGTATCATGTTACATCTCCTTTATACCATCAGAGAGAGAAGGAGACGGAGAGAGAGAGAGAGAGAGAGAGAGAGAGAGAGAGAGAGAGAGAGAGAGAGAGAGAGAGAGAGAAGGAGAGAAAAGAAAGAAGAGAAGAGAAAGAAGAGAAGAGAAAGGAGAGCAGAGAAAGGAGAGAAAAGAATGGACAAAAGAGAAAGGAGAGAAGAGAGAGAGAGAGAGAGAGAGAGAGAGAGAGAGAGAGAGAGAGAGAGAGAGAGAGAGAGAGAGAGAGAGAGAGAGAAAGAGAGAGGTTGAAAATTTCAGAAAATTGAACGATATCCATAATCCTGTGGTATATGTGGATACAAGCCTGGAACTACATGAGGAAGGTTCAGAAGTCCTACATCAGGGACTTCTGTCCAAAGATCAAGACTGCCCTCTTGGGCGCCACAAGAAACATCTAATTCGCCTACTGAAGCTGAAAACGAAGCACCACCACCTTCCTCAACTTCACCACCGCTTTCTCCACCTCGACCACGTCGATTACCTGGAACACTATGGGCTAAACACAGAGGACTCATGTTCTACACTATGAAGCATTGCCCCAGCCCAATGGATCGCCTAGAACTCGCCCAACATCTCAAAGACAAAATTGCAACGTTCACCACCGACGAAACGCCATACCCTAAAGTCGAACAGATAATCCACCAACTTCAAACCAACGAACTCTTCTACAGAGCTCCCATAAATGTGATACAACTCTCTAAAACAAAATTTCACACATTTATAACAGCATTAATGAAAAAATAACTCGTCTTGCTTGCTGCCTACTGACAGTCTCAGCTCTTGCCGCTGCCTTCGCCATCCTCTCCTAGAGAACCAAGCAACGTCATCATTCAAGCCTCTCCATCTACGCTCCCAGTACTTTGGTACCACATATCCCAAAGTGGTTGGGCCACTTGCCTTGATTCCTCCTCTTCCTTTCCTTCCCATCATTTTCCAGTTATTTCCATCCTTCCTTATCCTTCTTCCTTCCCATCTCACGACAGCTCTCGTCGTCTTAATCCTTATCCTTATCCTCTTGGGCTGTGTTGTAAAGTTGCAGCTAAGATAATCCATCACAGGGAAGCACTTCATGAGCTCTTCAAATCATTAGATAACCTCCAAGCTATTGTAGAAGGTCAGTGCAAGCCTACATCAAGTGACGTAAGCTGCTCAGCTGATGGTGACACTATTGACAAAGACTGGAAGTCCCACACTGAGCTTAACTCAGGGGTAAATAACTGGTGGAATTCTGTCATCGCTAAGGTCGCACAGACTGACAGAATTCAAAACACTACCTTTGGGAATTCTAACACAATTCCTCTGACCACCACAGAGGGAACAAATCCTCTTCCCAGCAACGAGGGAAGCCTTGGATCTGTTAATTCTCCTACACCTGACATCTCTGCTTCAGCCACTGCCAGTCCACTTGACAGTGCACATACCATCTCTGATCCTACACCTGTCAGCACACCTGCCGACACTATTCCAGAATCTGGCAGCAGTGCTTCATCAGCAAGTTCTGAGTCAGGA
The DNA here is from genome assembly GCF_038502225.1 of Cherax quadricarinatus. Lineage (NCBI taxonomy): Eukaryota > Metazoa > Arthropoda > Malacostraca > Decapoda > Parastacidae > Cherax > Cherax quadricarinatus. The sequence goes on from NC_091329.1 coordinate 18,304,137, forward strand.
ATTTCTCCACCAGAGATTGGTGCAGTTAATAATCAGGGAACTATCACTTCACCTGATCACCTACTGCGCCAAAGTACGAACAGCAGGGACACATCTGTCAGAACTGGTAGAGGACGGGGCAGAGGACGTGGAAGAGGACGTGGAGGAGGAAGACATCTACAGCCGTCTCACCCTCTACTAACACAGTTCCAGCGGCAGAACCTGAGGGCAAATCTGCAAAACACAGGAGGTGCAATCATAGTCCACCCTCTCAGGCACCTAGGCTGTGCTCTCGCTGTCACCGGAAGCGGCACACTGCCAACAACTGCCTGCGAGATACCAGGTGCAATTACCTACAAGAAAGGACATCAGGAGGACCAGTGTCGGAAGAAAAAGGAACTTGACAGACAGGACCACCTGTTTAGAGACCTGTTCTCAGAGCAAACCAGCAGGATCTCTGAATTGGTGTACACTCTCACACGTCACCCACTCAGCTACTCCTATCCCAGCCCAGCAGGTGGTATTGTGCCTTATACAAGACCACAGACCTACATCCCTGCAGCTGCCTCAGTATCCTACCTCTCTCAAGGGCAGGCACTTTACATGCCCTACACACCCACCACCTCAAGCTGACCACATCATCATGAGGAGCCAGTCTATCAGCATCCTGTCGGCCAACATTAGAGGTTTCATTACTAATGTTGGAGAGCTCACACATAGTTTTGTGAACACTCGACGTCCCGACATGATAGCTGTTGTTGAAACATTTTTGGATGACAGGACTCCAGAAAATTTTGCAAGAATTGCTGGCTACACCTCATGGATGAGAAGAGACAGTCAAAGGCAAGGAGGAGGTGTTGCTGTGTGCTTCTCTAAAAGCGTTCATGCCCAGCACATTGATGTTGCCACCCCTACACATCTTGAAATGATGTTCTTCAAGCTCTGTACTAGCATGTGCAATGCACAGACCTCAGTGGCAACATGCAGACCCCATCAACTTCCTAATGGAAAATATTGACCCCCTTCTGCTACAAGACAGCTATCAACATATCATAATTGTTGGTGACCTCAACCAGCACCTTATACAGAGGGACTTTGATGACTTTCTTGCGGTGTTTGACATGAGAAACTTTGTTAATTTCCCTAGTCACATCTCTGGCTCCTCCCTTGACCCAGTAGTGAGTGATCTGGCAGAAGACATAGTCACTTGTCAACCCCTCGGCTATGTTGGATCGTCTGACCACAAGGCTATTTTTACAACACTTAAGATCCCAACAGAACGAGGTGAGGAGTCCACAAGCACAACCTGGCTATTGGAAAGAGGTAATTGGCCAGCCCTTTGCTCTGAGCTCGCCACCACCGATTGGAATGCTCTTCTTCAAGGGGATGTTGACAACCAAGTGAAAGACTTCACTGGACACATCCTTAATCTACAACAAGAACACATTCCTCACCGGCAATATGTAACGAAGCCTACAGATCAGCCTTGGTTTGGCTTTCGTTGTAGAGAGGCTGCTACTGCTAAGTACAAAGCATGGCGAAGGTATAAGAGACATCCTACCACCTATAACAGGAACTTGTACAGGCAAGCCTGTAGGCATATGGGTGACGTTCAAAAGTGGGTCATTGCTAAATGGGAGGTGGACACTAAAAGAAAGCTAGCATCAGGTAGGGTAGGCTCCAAAACCTGGTGGTCTTTGCTACCAAAATGCAAGTTCCTGATCCAGCAAGGGACCCTCCTCGGCTAGCTGCAAGAACTGTGTCAAAACTGTCAGTGGTGACAATAACATAAGAACATAAGAACGAAGGAACACTGCAGAAGGCCTACTGGCCCATGCGAGGCAGGTCCAAGTCCCTACCGGCTTAAGCCAATGCACCCAACCTAGTCAGGTCAGGTCACATTGAGTTAAGGGAGGAACACGGCAACCGACCTGTTAGCACAAGCTATCAGGTCTAACTCACACCCACCCACATCTACTCATGTATTTATCCAACCTATTTTTAAAGCTACACAACGTTCTGGCCTCTATAACGGTACTTGGGAGTTTGTTCCACTCATCCACAACTCTATTACCAAACCAGTACTTTCCTATATCCCTCCTGAATCTGAATTTTTCCAACTTAAAACCATTGCTGCGAGTCCTGTCTAGGCTAGATATTTTCAGCACACTATTTACATCCCCTTTATTTATTCCTGTCTTCCACTTATAAACCTCAATCATATCCCCCCTGATTCTACGTCTTTCTAGAGAGTGCAGTTTCAGGGCCCTTAGTCTATCCTCATAGGGAAGGTTTCTGATACATGGGATCATCTTTGTCATCCTCCTTTGTACATTTTCCAGAGAATTTATATCCATTCTGTAATACGGTGACCAAAACTGTGCAGCATAATCTAAATGAGGCCTAACCAAGGATGTATAGAGTTGAAGAACAACCTGAGGACTCCTATTATTTATGCTTCTTGATATGAAGCCAAGGATTCTATTAGCTTTATTGCGAACACTTATGCACTGTTGTCTTGGTTTCAGATTACTGCTAACCAGAACTCCTAAATCTTTTTCGCAATCCGTAATATTAAGATCTACATTATTTAGTTTATATGTGGCATGGTTATTGTCCTGTCCAACATTTAGAACTTTGCATTTGTCTATATTAAACTGCATCTGCCACTTCTCCGACCACTGCATCAGTCTATTCAAATCTTCCTGGAGTGCTCGAATGTCCTCGTCAGAATGAATTCGACGGCCTATTTTGGTGTCATCGGCAAACTTGCCGATGTCGCTCTTTATGCCCTCATCTATGTCGTTTATGTAGATTGTGAACAGCAGGGGGCCCAACACTGACCCCTGTGGAACACCGCTCGTGACGCTTCCCCACTCTGATTTCTCCCCATTTATGCAAACTCTCTGCTGCCTATTTGTCAACCATGCCTCTATCCAGGAAAAAATTTCTCCTCCTATTCCATGTGCTTTAATTTTCCTCAATAGTCTCTGATGTGGGACCCTGTCAAAAGCCTTACTGAAGTCCATATACACAATATCATATTCATTACCATGATCTACCTCCTCAAATACCTTAGTGAAAAAAGTTAATAAATTCGTAAGGCAGGAACGCCCCTTTGTAAAACCATGCTGAGATTCGTTGATTAATTTATGCTTTTCAAGGTGGCTACGAACTGCCTCGGCAATTATTGATTCCATAAATTTTCCCACTATGGAGGTTAGGCTTATTGGTCTATAGTTCGAAGCTAAGGACCTGTCACCTGTTCTGAAAATAGGTATCACATTTGCCATTTTCCACTTATCTGGCACCATGCCAGTTTGTAGTGATATGTTGAAAAGATTAGCCAAAGGTGTGCTAAGCTCCTCTTTACATTCCTTTAGAACCCTTGCATACAGTTCATCAGGGCCTGGGGATTTGTTAGGTTTTAATTTATCTATTTGCCTAAGGACCATGTCACTTGTGACCCTAATCGTGCACAGTTTATTATCGTCCTGTTCTACATAATTTATCATTACTGGAATATCGCTGGTATCCTCCTGTGTAAAAACTGAGAGGAAGTATGTGTTAAAAATTCTACACATTTCCTTATCACTGTCAGTGAGCTGACCCGAGGAACTTTTGAGTGGGCCTATCTTGTCCCTGATCTTACTTCTGTATACCTGAAAGAATCCTTTTGGGTTAGTCTTCGATTCTCTTGCAACTTTAACCTCATAATCTCTTTTTGCTTTTCTAATTCCCTTTTTTATTTCTCTCTTTAACTGAATATATCGATTTCTTAATTGCCCCTCTCCTCTTTTGATTTGCCTATATATGCCTCTCTTTTGACCAATCAGATATTTTAATCTATTGTTCATCCATTTAGGATCATTTTTGTTTGATCTGATTTCCCTATTTGGAACATAATTTGACTGAGCAGCTAGAACTATGCCCTGGAAAGCATCATATCGGCAACCATCACCACCTACCTGACCCCTAGTCAGGTCATTCCAGTTCAGCCCACCTAAGTAATTTTTCAGTCCTATGAAATCAGCCAAGCGAAAGTCAGGGACGGAGACTTGATTGCCATTATTAGGGGAATTCCATGATATGTTAAAACTGAGTGATTTGTGATCACTCTCCCCAAGCTCATCATTAACCTCAAGATTATTAATTAGTGTTTCCCTACTGGCAAGAACCAAGTCAAGGAGGTTATTTCCCCTAGTTGGCTCTGTCACAAACTGTTTTAAAAAACAATCCTGGATCGTATCAAGAAAGTCACCCGACTCTAAATTTCCTGTCAAATTGCTCCAGTCAATCTGTCTATAGTTGAAATCTCCCATTAGCACAACATTTTCGTATGTAGATGCCTTACGAATTTCGTCCCATAGAAGTTTACTGCACTCCCTATCAAGATTTGGGGCCCTGTAAATCACACCCAAAATTAGTTTTTCTCGGCCCTCGAGAAGCTGTAACCAAACAGATTCAGTGGCTGACGCTTCTAATTTAATATCTTGTCTAACACAACAATTTAAATTGTCTCTGACATACATCGCTACTCCACCACCTTTCCTGTTGACCCTGTCAGTGTGGAATAATTTATAGCCTTGTATGTGACATTCAGAGGGCATCTCTCTATCTTTCAGATTGAGCCAGGTCTCTGTTATAGCAATAATATCTATGTTTCCTGCACTTGCAATTAATCTTAGCTCATCTATCTTATTTCTAACACTCCTGCTATTAGTATAGTAAACCTTAAGGGAGCTAGTCCCTTGCTGCCCTCTGCTGTCCCCCTTTGTTTGCTGACCTGTTCTATTGTCTTTATTTATAACTTCATGCTGAATGCCTTTTATACATTTAATGTTTCCAACCCTAGTGTTGCAACCTGCTTGTTTCCCACACACACCCATACCTCTATCTTCCATCAGTTTAAAATCATAGGCATTTCACCAATGGCCTTCTCAATCGAGTCTGCAAGTGCTACCACCCCTGCCCCAGAGAGATGAACCCCATCCCTTGCATACATATCATGTTTGCCATAAAAGTTGTTCCAGTTGTCAATGAATGGGATTGCAAGCTCCTTGCAGTATCTGTCTAGCCAGCAATTTACACCAATTGCCCTAGACAACCATTCATTTCCTACTCCCCTTCTAGGCAAGATGCTACATATGATTGGGATCCCTCCCTTAGACTTAATGAAATCTATAGCTGACCTGTACTTATCTAGCAGCTCTTCTCTCCTACCCTTCCCAATATCATTTCCACCAGCACTGAGACAGATAATGGGCTTGTTCCCATTACCTGACATGATATTATCCAGTCTGTTGACAATGTCCCCAACACCAGCTCCAGGGAAGCACACTCTATCTCTCATCTTCTTATTCCTATTACAAAAAGCACGGTCAACATATCTTACCTGAGAGTCACCAACCACAAGAATGCGCTTACCTTCATTAGCAGGGGCAGTAGTACCCTTACCTTCACTGGCCACTGAAGTACATTCATCCTGGAGAACAGAGAAGCGATTTCCTACCTTCAGATCTTCACTCTTAACTTTCCTTACTCTGATGCGCCTCCCATTACTGTGAACAACTCGCCACTTGTAGCAGGTGCTGGGCTGCACCTCACTGCTGGTAGCCGTTGCTACCTCCCCACCTACAGCCTCCTCACAGTGAGAGACAGACTGCACCTCACTGCTAGAAGCCTCATTCCCCACATCTCCAACCACCTCACACTCTCTCCCAGGCCCATTGAGGTGGACCTTCAGCCTCCTAATCTCCTCCTGGAGAAGCAAGACCTCCTCCTTCAACTCTCCAACCTCAGCTTTTAAAACACTGCAGAAGCAAGCCATGCTTTGTAACCGTCCACGCTAATCCCCAAAGCAGCTCAGGGTCTGTGACCTCACGTGACGACTGACCACTGTGGGCCCAGACAAGTTGAGCCCAAGATTGCTGAGATGTGCAGACCAGCTAGCAGCACCTCTAACTCGCATCTTTCAGCACTGCCTAGTACAGTGTAAATGGCCCTTTCTATGGAAAGAGGCAAATGTAGTCCCTGTTCACAAAAAGAAGAGCAGAGCAGAAATCAGCACTACAGACCAGTGTCACTCCTGTCAATCACTGGTAAGATCCTTGAGACAATAATCTCAAGACAAATGACAGAGTTTTTTGACTACCACTCACTACTTTGTGATCTTCAATATGGCTTCAGGAAAGGTTACTCTGCTGCTGATCTGTTGTTAAACCTCTCCACTAAGTGGCACCAGTCACTGGATGAATCCAAAGTCAGCTGTGTGGTAGCACTGGACATTGCTGGTGCTTTCGACCGGGTGTGGCACCAGGGCCTCTTAGCAAAACTTCAAGCACTGGGAATTGCAGGCTCTACGCTATGTCTCCTCAGTGATTACCGTCATGGTAGATCTTTAAGTGTAGTTCTCAATGGAACGGAATCAGCAAGACATCCTATTGGGGCAAGTGTTCCACAAGGAAGCGTACTGGGACCATTGTTATGGAATGTCTACTTCAACGACCTTCTTCATCTCATCCCAGAATCACATGCATATGCCAGCTGCTCTAAGCTACATCAATCACCAGCTGAGAGCTATATCAGCTTGGAGAAATAGATGGCAAGTATCATTTGCACCTGAGAAAACGCAAATGATGATCGTCTCTAGGCACCATGATGGTAATGCTGGTGCAGTAGTAAGGATGAATGGGAGGGTGTTGGCACCTGGAGAAGAAGTTGATATGCTTGGGGTGAAATTTGACTCCAAACTAACCATGAAGAACCATGTTGTAAATCTTGCAAACAAGGCAGCCAGGAAGCTTACAGCACTTCGCCGTATCTCGCATCTGCTTGACAGTAGGGGTTGCAAGATTCTTTACGAGGCACAAGTACGCTCACACCTTGAGTATGCTCCACTTTCTTGGTCTGCCTGCCCCCCCCCCCTCTCATGTACGACTGCTTGACAGAGTAGAGAACAGAGCAAGACGTCTCATCTCTCGCCTGGACCTATCCTGGATAGATCTGTCATTTCAGCAGAGCCTTCAACATAGGAGGGATGTGGGTGGCCTTACTGTTATGTACAAGGCCAATATTGTCAAAATACCACACTTGGATCCACTTCGAGGACAGCGTGAAACAAGCTTTTATGCCACAAGACGGGCAGAAAGCAGCAACTTCACTCTGGCTGTACCCTTCTCCAGAACATCACTCCATCTGAGATCATACATACCCAGGATGACTCGAGTATGGAACACATTCGTACAGCATAATGATGTCAACGAGATAAAGTCAGTTGATCAAATGAAAATGCTGGCCCACAGATGGCTCCAACTTCATCCTGTCCCGTACTTGTATGTCTCATAACAATAAAAATGCTTTCAAATGAGCTGATGTAGGTAACAGCTCTTAGCTTGCCAATAAAGTTAGGAATCCTTAACCTGTAATATAGCTGTCAATACAGCTAGGGATCCTTAACCTTTTCAAACCCTGTGTAAAAAAAAAAGAGAGCGAGAAGAGAAATTACCTTTTCCCAAGATTCATCGCCCTTTAGACCTACGAGGAACACGCCTCATACTTAGGTCAAGTGCAGTCTGTGAGAATTTATGCCAATCTTCCCGAATAAAACAGAGTTTTACCCCTTGAAATTTTTATCATGTTAAATTTTGTGAAATCTCTCGCTAGAATTCCTCAGGTCACACTTGGAAATTCTAGAAGGGGCATTTTCTTACCCCTTCCCGCCGACAATGTTGCCAGAGAGGGATAGCAAGACCTTGAAGACAATTCCGCATTTTTTTGTTTTGTTTTTGTTTTGTTTTCATGGTTTTAGGAATTTCGTGTATTCGTTTGCAAATGTGACTAGATTTTCTGGAGCGAGAAAAATATGCATATTTTATTTATTTTTTTTTTTTTTTTTAAAGTGTGAACTTCTTTTCGTGTTTGTGTATTTGTGGTATCTGTGTGTTGCTTTCCTGCAAGGAATATGTGATGCGTTCGTAGTTTTTTTAGGACTTGTACGAACACACATTCGGGAATGCACTTGAACATGCGCCGAAACGAATGAACACTGAAATACGTGCGCAAAAGAACAAAAATGTACAATAGCCAAGGACTCAAACCCATGTTGTTTTGGCCCGTCTCATGGTGAGTGAAAACACATGCCGCTCTAACCACAGGACCACGAAATCCTACAAGAATCAAGCACCCAGCCAAGCTAGGTGTGTTACCTTGATCCGAGGATATACGGTGGTGTGAGTGCCTCTAAGCTAATTTCGTTCTACTCCCTGTTCAACAAGCAGTATTTCATATTATTGTAACCACTAACGAGTGGTATTGATCAATAACAATACTGCGACTAGCCAAGGATAGTATAAAATATAAAGTACACCTTGTTGGGCAAGTACACCAAACAGGGAGTAGAATGAAATTAGCTCAGAGGTACCCACACCACCGTATGTCCTCGGAACAAGGTAACACACCTAGCTTCGCTGGGCTCTAGGGTTTTTTTGTACTATTGATACTAATAATCGTGAACCAGAAATGAGGATATGAGAGAGATAAAGTTATATATTTTTTATATACCTGTGACGGGTTTCGAGAATTTTTCTTTTTTTAAGACCCTGCCCTGGTCAAGGCCCGTTTAGTTCTTGCCTGAGCAACCAGACTGTTGCTGGTGGTGGCCCGCTGGCCCATATAACAGCATGGGGGATCTAGCACTTAACCGAGGCACTTGTCGAGTTACCTCTTGGAGATTAATTCGCTTGATCCGGTAGTGTTTCTGATAATCTTCAGCAAGATATAATTATCTGGGTCCAGGGATGTTGATACTATGTTATCTTATTGTGCCCAAAGCATTCCTGCTTTTTACTGGATTTATTTGACATTTCAGTGGTAAGCAGTTATGGGACTTAGCCCTCAAGTACTTTCCATGTATATATTATGATGTATTTTTCTTTCTCTCTTCTATCCAGAGAGTACATATTTATGACTTTGAGGACCTCCCTGTAATTTTAATGCTTTTTGCGGTTGCACAAACAAAACTGGAAAACTCAAGGCATGAGTTGTAATGATCAACAGCCTGCCACAGGAGACCACGACAGGAGACGTCAGCCAAGTAATTATTAATATCTTGGAAGTAGTAATAGGTAAAGCCCATGTGCCCAGAGCAGTGCTAATGATAGTGGGAGATGTCAGTCATAAAGAGGTAGCCTGGAGGAGGAGCAGTGTTACTGGAGGCAAGTTTAAGAGCAGAGAGAGAGAGAGACAGAGAGAGAGAGAGAGAGAGGGGCGGGGGGGGGGCTCCTGCACTAGTGTTACAGTCAAAGATGATATGGGGGGAAATAAAGAGCCAAAGCATGGATAAACTATAGTAAGCAAGGGACGAAAGATAACTGGGAAGAAAACACCACCACCAAAACTCCATTTACGACAGCCACCACCACCACCACCACCATATCTACTACCACCACCACTACCAGCGACAACAACAATAACAACAACTTTACGACCACCATATCTACCACTACCACAACCACCACTACCACCATCTCTACAACCTCCTCCAACATTACCATCACCTTCACCATCACCACCATCAGCACCACCGCCACCGCCACCAGCACCACCACTCAAGCAGTCTCCACCACCATCACCAACACTATTATCATCACCACCACTACCACCAACACCTTTATCATCATCATCACAGTCACTACCACCATCAACACCTTGACCATAATCACCACCACCATCAACACCTTGACCATAATCACTACCACTACAAACTCTTTTACCATCGCCACCGGAACCACAGCCACCATATACACCATCCCAACAGCCGCCACCACCAGAACTTCTGCCACTGCAACCCCGTCCACCAGAACCACCTCCACCAGCACACTACTAGCACTAGTAGAACATCACAAGCATCCCAGAACAGATTATCACCAGAACCTTAGCCGCATCCACCACCACTACCCCAATCAACTGCCTCCAATCCCCATCACTACCCCAGTGAACAGAACCCAACCACCATCACCACCACCACCACTCGAGCCCCAGTCAACACCACTAGAGCCCCAGTCAACACCACCAGAGCTCTAGCCACTAGCCACCATCACTCACCACCACCCACCACCAAAGCCCAAGCCACCACCACCTCCAGAACCCAAGCCAACATCATCAGAACCCAAGCCACCACCACCCCAGAAATCAAACCACCACTACCGGAAGCGAAGCCACCACCACTAAAATCCAAGCCACCACTCCCAGAACCCAAGCCACCACCAGAACCCAAACCATCACCAGAACCCAAGTCACTACCACCAGATCCCAAGTTACTACCACCTGAACCCAGCCTCTTGCACCAGAATGGAATCCATCACCAGAACCCAAGTTACTACTACCAGAACCCAAGTTACTACCACCAGAACCCAAGTTACTACCACCAGAACCCAAGTTACTACCACCAGAACCCAAGTTACTACCACCAGAACCCAAGTTACTACCACCAGAGCCCAAGTTACTACCACCTGAACCCAGCCTCTTGCACCAGAATGGAAGCCACCATCACCAGAACCCAAGTTACTACCACCAGAACCCAAGTTACTACCACCAGAACTCAAGTTACTATCACCTGAACCCAGCCTCTTGCACCAGAATGGAAGCCACCATCACCAGAACCCAAGTTACTACCACCAGAACCCAAGTTACTACCACCTGAACCCAGCCTCTTGCACCAGAATGGAAGCCACCATTATCAGAACCGAAGTCACTACCACCAGAACCCAAGTTACTAACACCAGAACCCAAGTTACTACCACCAGAACCCAAGTTACTAACACCAGAACCGAAGCCTCTACCACCAGAATGCAAGCCACCACCACGAGAACCCAAGCCACCACCCCGAGAGCCCAAACCATCACAAGAACCCTAGGCACCACCACCAGAACCCAAGTCGCTGCTACATCTTTCCAGGTTCGAGAAAGAACTTGCAGACAGTTTTTCAATAATGATGCTTTCCCAATACACCTCCGGGACGACGACGGCAGCAGCATCTTCCTGAGGCAGTTAGAAAACTCCAGCTCAAGTAGAGAGAGAGAGAGAGAGAGAGAGAGAGAGAGAGAGAGAGAGAGAGAGAGAAAGAGAGAGAGACAGAGAGAGAGAGAGAGAGAGAGAGAGAGAGAGAGAGAGACAGACAGACAGACAGACAGACTGAAATGACTTGTAACACAAGGATAAAATTCCATACATTGACGAAGGCGTTCGCTATAGCACATAGCGACATAACAGAGTGTATGTTTCTATTCTTCCTTCACCGCTGACATCAGAGTCAGAAAAAAAAAGTTGAAACAGGATAAGCATCACCCTTAATCACATTTAAACACATAACCACAATCACCCATAAAACATAAACTCTGTCACCCTTAAGCGAATTAAAACACTAAGTATCCCACTACATACATGCTAAACCAATGTTACCCCAAACATATATTAAACTGTTACCATTAAACTCATATTAAGCACAAAGCGTCACTTTTTTTTTTCACCCACATCAATTTTACAGGCTAAGACCTCTTATCTTACCTCAACTCATTTCAAAACCCAACCTTATTTAAGGTATACCATCCAACAGGATGCGACCCGCAACAGTCGACTAACACCCACGCACCTACTTACTTCTAGGTGAAGAGGGGCAGTAGGTGTAAGGAAATATGCCCAACATTTCCTCCCATTCCCGGGATAGAATCACGGATACTCAGTATGTGAGCTGATTGCGCTGCCAACGGAATCATGGGACACACACGTATCGAACAATAAGAATCATCCCTAAACAAATATTAAACACTAAGCGTCACCTGGAGGATGAAAAAGACACATGAGTAACACCTGTGTATCTGTATTATGAAGACTCTCGCCAGCCACTGACCTGCAAAACATCGTTGCAGATATATATTATGACACTAACTGACACCCTTAAACACATATTAAACGCTGAACATCATCTCTAAATACACATTAAAAACATTAAACAATAGACATCACCCCTAAACACATTATTAACCAAGTATCACTAATAAACACAAAAAATTATGAAACACATTAACATTATTTAACACATTAACATTATTAATCATTATTAAAAACATTAAATAATTAAACATTAACCGTCACCCCTTAAAAACGTGTTAAGCACTGTAACCGCTAAATACATATTTAACAATAAACATCACTCCTAAACAAACATTAAACATTACCCCTAAACACGTATTGAACACTAATGATTTCCTCTTAAAACATGCTGTAATGAAGACTGCCACACCTCAATATATATTAAACACAAAACGTTATCCCTAAACACTAAGCACCACTACTGAAGATACAAACATTAAGAATAATTCTTAAATACGTATTTAAAATTAAAAATAACCCCTAAACACACATTAAACATCACCTCAAAATACATATTAAACACTGAAGAGTTACCCGTATACAAATATTAATCACATAGCGCCACCCCTAATCAGCACCCTGTACACATTAAACACATATTAATAGTAATGTTATCATGCATATCTTTCTATCCTGTTCTCTCCATATACAAATAACCCGCATATAGGAAAGACGAGCTTACGACTACTTTGTAAATGGTCCAAGTCGGACCGAAACGTCGTCCTAAGTTCCTCTCCCTCATGCGCGGGTTATTTGTCTATTGTTCCAGTCATGGTATTGTGCCTTTTTGTTCTTTGTTGTTCTCTCACTGGTAAATCAAGACACAAGCTGCATGTGCTCTCATTAAAATTTAGTTAAATGTTGAACAAGATTTCTTGGTAAAATGTGGATATGGTTGCTTGTGTACGGTTTAGAACATTTATTAAAGACAACGTCTTGCACGAGTGGCTTCATCATTTCTACGAAGCCATTCGTGGCTTAACGCATCCATTAATAAATGTTCTGAACTATACACAAACAGCGGCGGACCTACATCTCTGGGGCCCTGAAGCTTCAACTGTTATGGGATCACCATGGCAACTACCAACGGCTAGCCTATATGATGCTTTAATAACTTTTTAATTTTTATTTTAGCTCTTATTTTGTATTGAATTACACTGTATTATTAACATTTATTATTAAATAAAAGCTTTCTCATACAGTAGACCCAAAATTTTTAAACAATGTGGACAAAAGTCGCTTTTGAGGTCCGTCCGGGATTAGAGGACCTGAAACTTAAGCTTCATTAGTTTCATAGTAAATCCGCCCATGCCCACAAATGTCGTTTTCTAGTTTGTACGTACCTACCTACCATTTACAACTCCAGTGACAAAAGTGTGTTCGTTTTGTGAATCTATTTTCATAGCGTGACTGCTGCTAAAGTCTCGTGAGAATAGTGGTTATTCAACGTACGTGTTTCGGTGTCTTAACATAAGTGAACCAAATCATGAGGAAATTATACGGCATATTGTTTTATAAATATATGAAATGGCTGAGGGAAAGATGTAATTAATCTAATTGTCTGGTTAGTACCCGGGGAGCTGACAGTCTGATTAACCTCCTCTTAGCAGTCAGTGTATCCTTGAAGTTGTGTGGATCAGTATGCCTGAGATCTTAACACGGGATATATTATTCGGATTCTATCTGGATTTCTTATCAGACAAGTAGTACATAATAACTGTTTACAAAACCGCCAAGTAAATGAATAAGATTCATCAAGACTTGGATCAGGCTGAGGTATTCATCACCTCAAACAACTACTTCACGTATTCTACTGTCTTCAGTACTATTCTGTGTTAACGGGTAAAGCCACAAGTTGGGGAAATGTCTGACTCTCCTAACCTGCGTTTCTAAGGTAAGTTACTGCCTTATGTTCGCTGTAAAATACTAATACATTATATGTTATTATTACCTTAGAGTTTTGATATTAGAGTAGAAATAATTATACTGCCGTGTTACTAAACTTTTGAATTGATGTTAAAATACATTTTATCAAACATTTTCAATATTACTTTGTCGTTTGCCTATCTTTACATACCATTATATTAAAGTAACATATAGCGTTCATGTAAGTTCATCCAAGTTAACCCACATTATAACGAACACAAAGGCACAATACCGTGATTGGAACAATACACAAATAACCCGCACATAGGAGAAAGAAACCTTATGACGACGTTTCGGTCCCACTTGGACCATTAACTAGTCACACTGTGTTATTATCTAATGGTCCAAGTTGGACCGAAACGTTGGCATAAGGTTTCTTTCTCCTGTGTGCGGGATATTTGTGCATTAACCCGTATTAAGTAGGAGTCATCCCTTTACGCGCATTTAATAGAATAAAGCTCACCCATTAATCCATATTAAACAGTACAAGCATCATCCCTTAACACGGTAAACAGGATGAGTGCTAATTCTTAACCCCTATTAAGCCGGATAATCGTCACCTATTAAAGCACATTAATCAGTGTAGGTGCCTCTCCTTAACCCATATTAAACCGGATAAGCACACCGTTAAAGCACGTTAAGCATAATGTTATCCTTTAATGCGCATCAATAGGAAAAACACCATTGCTGATGTACATTTAACGGGATGAACGCCACTCCTTAATGTATATAAAAAAAGTAAGTAGTCATGCTTAAAATGGTGACCTAACAAGACTGTGACTTAACAAGACTGTGACCTAACAAGACTGTGACCTAACAAGACTGTGACTTAACAAGACTGTGACCTAACAAGACTGTGACTTAACAAGACTGTGACTTAACAATACTGTGACCTAACAAGACTGTTACTTAACAAGACTGTGACCTAACAAGACTGTTACTTAACAAGACTGTGACCTAACAAGACTGTGACTTAACAAGACTGTTACTTAACAAGACCGTGACCTAACAAGACTGTGACCTAACAAGACTGTGACTTAACAAGACTGTGATCTAACAAGACTGTAACCCAACAAGACTGTTACTTAACAAGACTGTGACCTAACAAGACTGTGACCTAACAAGACTGTGACTTAACAAAACTGTGATCTAACAAGACTGTAACCCAACAGGACTGTGACTTAACAAGACTGTGACCTAACAAGACTGTGACTTAACAAGATTTTGATCTAACAAGATTGTGACTTAACAAGATTTTGATCTAACAAGATTGTGACTTAACAAGACAGGGGCCTAACAAGACTGTAACCTAAAGAGGCAGAGATGTAACAAGACAGTAACCTAGACAGTGACCTAACAAGACAGTAACCTAAAGAGGCAAAGACCTAACAAGACAGTAACCTAGACAGTGACCTAACAAGACAGTAACCTAAAGAGGCAAAGACCTAACAAGACAGTAACTTAGACAGTGACCTAACAAGACAGTAACCTAAAGAGGCAAAGACCTAACAAGACAGTAACCTAGACAGTGACCTAACAAGACAGTAACCTAAAGAGGCAAAGACCTAACAAGACAGTAACCTAGACAGTGACCTAACAAGACAGTAACCTAAAGAGGCAAAGACCTAACAAGACAGTAACCTAGACAGTGACCTAACAAGATAGTAACCTAAAGAGGCATAGACCTAACAAGACAGTAACTCCAAACAGTTGCCTTAATAATTTACCTTCGTAAACACATTTTTTATAACTTAATTAACAGACTAAGAGCCATTATCCCACCTGAGCTCATTTCAAAGCTCTGCACTGTTAAAATTGTAGTATCCCTAATCCAGAATACCTCCCACAACAGTCGGCTAATATAAACGTGCCTTTTTTGCTCCTAGGTGAACTGGGTACAATGTATGTGAGAGATACGTGCATAAAATCTCGACTCTCGGGACTTAATTTGAGTCCTTCGGTTGTGAACTGAGAATGGTACCACAGAGCTAGGAATTTGTTTAATAGAGTTGTTGTGTATCTCACATCCGTTGTCATGCATACCACTGTAGCTTGTTAACATACTCTTACTAAATTTTAATCCATTATTTTGTGCTTAGATAATATGTACAAGTAATATTTACCTGTTGTGTGTGAACGATCGTTCATATGCTAGACATATAACTTACATACTCAGTTATTTTATATTAATTCCTTTTAATATGTAACATAAATGACCCTTATCATATTGGATTACATAAATTATAGCTTAAGACTACTGCATACATGAGTGGTTCTGAGAGTTTGTTAAGATTGTAATTGTCTAGGTGGTACCTGGGAGAACTGACGTGTTGGTAAACTTTCTCTTAGTAGTTGGTGAAAGCCTAGAGTTATTTGAATGACTTGTATACATGACCTCTTTCCACAAGATATACATTTTCGACCTTCTTACTTCAGTTTGTCCTTCGTATTTACTCTCAAATAGAGGTATATTATTAGTCATTATTGTTTTGCAGTTTTGATGTTGGAATAAATTTTTTTTTATACTCTTGGATTAAATATAAAATAACTTTTTTGATGAAGCTTTATTGCTTTCATTTTCGGTGTTATTTACCTGTCTGTACCTATCTCAGTAGTAAAGTAAGTTCAGTAACACTCATGATGTTCATCCTGAGCGTGATAGTCACCGCGTATTTATGCTGTGGTCGATAATGTAAAGATTGCATAGGCAAATAATGGGTCCTGGAGCAGGGCCCCAGCATTTTCTAAGCGCAACAAATTATAGTAGCGATGAACTATTTACAAATTCGAGGAAAAACTTTCACCATCATTCACTCCATCACTGTCTTGCCAGAAGGGTGCTTTACACTACAGTTTTTAAACTGCAACATTAACACCCCTCCTTCAGAGTGCAGGCACTGTACTTCCCATCTCCAGAACTCAAGTCCGGCCTGCCGGTTTCCCTGAATCCCTTCATAAATGTTACTTTGCTCACACTCCAACAGCACGTCAAGTATTAAAAACCATTTGTCTCCATTCACTCCTATCAAACACGCTCACGCATGCCTGCTGGAAGTCCAAGCCCCTCGCACACAAAACCTCCTTTACCCCCTCCCTCCAACCCTTCCTAGGCCGACCCCTACCCCGCCTTCCTTCCACTACAGACTGATACACTCTTGAAGTCATTCTGTTTCGCTCCATTCTCTCTACATGTCCGAACCACCTCAACAACCCTTCCTCAGCCCTCTGGACAACAGTTTTGGTAATCCCGCACCTCCTCCTAACTTCCAAACTACTAATTCTCTGCATTATATTCACACCACACATTGCCCTCAGACATGACATCTCCACTGCCTCCAGCCTTCTCCTCGCTGCAACATTCATCACCCACGCTTCACACCCATATAAGAGCGTTGGTAAAACTATACTCTCATACATTCCCCTCTTTGCCTCCAAGGACAAAGTTCTTTGTCTCCACAGACTCCTAAGTGCACCACTCACTCTTTTTCCCTCATCAATTCTATGATTCACCTCATCTTTCATAGACCCATCCGCTGACACGTCCACTCCCAAATATCTGAATACGTTCACCTCCTCCATACTCTCTCCCTCCAATCTGATATTCAATCTTTCATCACCTAATCTTTTTGTTATCCTCATAACCTTACTCTTTCCTGTATTCACCTTTAATTTTCTTCTTTTGCACACCCTACCAAATTCATCCACCAATCTCTGCAACTTCTCTTCAGAATCTCCCAAGAGCACAGTGTCATCAGCAAAGAGCAGCTGTGACAACTCCCACTTTGTGTGTGATTCTTTATCTTTTAACTCCACGCCTCTTGCCAAGACCCTCGCATTTACTTCTCTTACAACCCCATCTATAAATATATTAAACAACCACGGTGACATCACACATCCTTGTCTAAGGCCTACTTTTACTGGGAAAAAATTTCCCTCTTTCCTACATACTCTAACTTGAGCCTCACTATCCTCGTAAAAACTCTTCACTGCTTTCAGTAACCTACCTCCTACACCATACACTTGCAACATCTGCCACATTGCCCCCCTATCCACCCTGTCATACGCCTTTTCCAAATCCATAAATGCCACAAAGACCTCTTTAGCCTTATCTAAATACTGTTCACTTATATGTTTCACTGTAAACACCTGGTCCACACACCCCCTACCTTTCCTAAAGCCTCCTTGTTCATCTGCTATCCTATTCTCCGTCTTACTCTTAATTCTTTCAATTATAACTCTACCATACACTTTACCAGGTACACTCAACAGACTTATCCCCCTATAATTTTTGCACTCTCTTTTATCCCCTTTGCCTTTATACAAAGGAACTATGCATGCTCTCTGCCAATCCCTAGGTACCTTACCCTCTTCCATACATTTATTAAATAATTGCACCAACCACTCCAAAACTATATCCCCACCTGCTTTTAACATTTCTATCTTTATCCCATCAATCCCGGCTGCCTTACCCCCTTTCATTTTACCTACTGCCTCACGAACTTCCCCCACACTCACAACTGGCTCTTCCTCACTCCTACAAGATGTTATTCCTCCTTGCCCTATACACGAAATCACAGCTTCCCTATCTTCATCAACATTTAACAATTCCTCAAAATATTCCTTCCATCTTCCCAATACCTCTAACTCTCCATTTAATAACTCTCCTCTCCTATTTTTAACTGACAAATCAATTTGTTCTCTAGGCTTTCTTAACTTGTTAATCTCACTCCAAAACTTTTTCTTATTTTCAACAAAATTTGTTGATAACATCTCACCCACTCTCTCATTTGCTCTCTTTTTACATTGCTTCACCACTCTCTTAACCTCTCTCTTTTTCTCCATATACTCTTCCCTCCTTGCATCACTTCTACTTTGTAAAAACTTCTCATATGCTAACTTTTTCTCCCTTACTACTCTCTTTACATCATCATTCCACCAATCGCTCCTCTTCCCTCCTGCACCCACTTTCCTGTAACCACAAACTTCTGCTGAACACTCTAACACTACATTTTTAAACCTACCCCATACCTCTTCGACCCCATTGCCTATGCTCTCATTAGCCCATCTATCCTCCAATAGCTGTTTATATCTTACCCTAACTGCCTCCTCTTTTAGTTTATAAACCTTCACCTCTCTCTTCCCTGATGCTTCTATTCTCCTTGTATCCCATCTACCTTTTACTCTCAGTGTAGCTACAACTAGAAAGTGATCTGATATATCTGTGGCCCCTCTATAAACATGTACATCCTGAAGTCTACTCAACAGTCTTTTATCTACCAATACATAATCCAACAAACTACTGTCATTTCGCCCTACATCATATCGTGTATACTTATTTATCCTCTTTTTCTTAAAATATGTATTACCTATAACTAAACCCCTTTCTATACAAAGTTCAATCAAAGGGCTCCCATTATCATTTACACCTGGCACCCCAAACTTACCTACCACACCCTCTCTAAAAGTTTCTCCTACTTTAGCATTCAAGTCCCCTACCACAATTACTCTCTCACTTGGTTCAAAGGCTCCTATACATTCACTTAACATCTCCCAAAATCTCTCTCTCTCCTCTGCATTCCTCTCTTCTCCAGGTGCATACACGCTTATTATGACCCACTTCTCGCATCCAACCTTTACTTTAATCCACATAATTCTTGAATTTACACATTCATATTCTCTTTTCTCCTTCCATAACTGATCATTTAACATTACTGCTACCCCTTCCTTTGCTCTAACTCTCTCAGATACTCCAGATTTAATCCCATTTATTTCCCCCCACTGAAACTCTCCTACCCCCTTCAGCTTTGTTTCGCTTAGGGCCAGGACATCCAACTTCTTTTCATTCATAACATCAGCAATCATCTGTTTCTTGTCATCCGCACTACATCCACGCACATTTAAGCAACCCAGTTTTATAAAGTTTTTCTTCTTCTCTTTTTTAGTAATTGTATACAGGAGAAGGGGTTACTAGCCCATTGCTCCCGGCATTTTAGTCGCCTCATACGACACGCATGGCTTACGGAGGAAAGATTCTTTTCCACTTCCCCATGGACAATAGAAGAAATAAAAAAGAACAAGAGCTATTTAGAAAAAGGAGAAAAACCTAGATGTATGTATATATATATATGCATGTGCGTGTCTGTGAAGTGTGACCAAAGTGTAAGTAGGAGTAGCAAGATATCCCTGTTATCTTAGCGTGTTTATGAGACAGAAAAAGAAACCAGCAATCCTACCATCATGCAAAACAGTTACAGGTTTTTGTTTCACAGTCATCTGGCAGGACGGTAGTACTTCCCTGGGTGGTTGCTGTCTACCAATCTACTACCTCTATATTAAACTGTTACCATTAAACTCATATTAAGCACAAAGCGTCACTTTTTTTTTCACCCACATCAATTTTACAGGCTAAGACCTCTTATCTTACCTCAACTCATTTCAAAACCCAACCTTATTTAAGGTATACCATCGAACAGGATGCGACCCGCAACAGTCGACTAACACCCACGCACCTACTTACTTCTAGGTGAAGAGGGGCAGTAGGTGTAAGGAAATATGCCCAACATTTCCTCCCATTCCCGGGATAGAATCACGGATACTCAGTATGTGAGCTGATTGCGCTGCCAACGGAATCATGGGACACACACGTATCGAACAATAAGAATCATCCCTAAACAAATATTAAACACTAAGCGTCACCTGGAGGATGAAAAAGACACATGAGTAACACCTGTGTATCTGTATTATGAAGACTCTCGCCAGCCACTGACCTGCAAAACATCGTTGCAGATATATATTACGACACTAACTGACACCCTTAAACACATATTAAACGCTGAACATCATCTCTAAATACACATTAAAAACATTAAACAATAGACATCACCCCTAAACACATTATTAACCAAGTATCACTAATAAACACAAAAAATTATGAAACACATAAACATTATTTAACACATTAACATTATTAATCATTATTAAAAACATTAAATAATTAAACATTAACCGTCACCCCTTAAAAACGTGTTAAGCACTGTAACCGCTAAATACATATTTAACAATGAACATCACTCCTAAACAAACATTAAACATTACCGCTAAATACGTATTGAACACTAATGGTTTCCTCTTAAAACATACTGTAATGAAGACTGCCACACCTCAATATATATTAAACACAAAACGTTATCCCTAAACACTAAGCACCACTACTGAAGATACAAACATTAAGAATAATTCTTAAATACGTATTTAAAATTAAAAATAACCCCTAAACACACATTAAACATCACCTCAAAATACATATTAAACACTGAAGAGTTACCCGTATACAAATATTAATCACATAGCGCCACCCCTAATCAGCACCCTGTACACATTAAACACATATTGATAGTAATGTTATCATGCATATCTTTCTATCCTGTTCTCTCCATATACAAATAACCCGCATATAGGAAAGACGAGCTTACGACTACTTTGTAAATGGTCCAAGTCGGACCGAAACGTCGTCCTAAGTTCCTCTCCCTTATGCGCGGGTTATTTGTCTATTGTTCCAGTCATGGTATTGTGCCTTTTTGTTCTTTGTTGTTCTCTCATTGGTAAATCAAGACACAAGCTGCATGTGCTCTCATTAAAATTTAGTTAAATGTTGAACAAGATTTCTTGGTAAAATGTGGATATGGTTGCTTGTGTACGGTTTAGAACATTTATTAAAGACAATGTCTTGCACGAGTGGCTTCATCATTTCTACGAAGCCATTCGTGGCTTAACGCATC
The DNA here is from genome assembly GCF_038502225.1 of Cherax quadricarinatus. Classification (NCBI taxonomy): domain Eukaryota; kingdom Metazoa; phylum Arthropoda; class Malacostraca; order Decapoda; family Parastacidae; genus Cherax; species Cherax quadricarinatus. The sequence continues at coordinate 18,325,751 of NC_091329.1, forward strand.
CATTAATAAATGTTCTGAACTATATACAAACAGCGGCGGACCTACATCTCTGGGGCCCTGAAGCTTCAACTGTTATGGGATCACCATTGCAACTAGCAACGGCTAGCCTATATGATGCTTTAATAACTTTTTAATTTTTATTTTAGCTCTTATTTTGTATTGAATTACACTGTATTATTAACATTTATTATTAAATAAAAGCTTTCTCATACAGTAGACCCAAAATTTTTAAACAATGTGGACAAAAGTCGCTTTTGAGGTCCGTCCGGGATTAGAGGACCTGAAACTTAAGCTTCATTAGTTTCATAGTAAATCCGCCCATGCCCACAAATGTCGTTTTCTAGTTTGTACGTACCTACCTACCATTTACAACTCCAGTGACAAAAGTGTGTTCGTTTTGTGAATCTATTTTCATAGCGTGACTGCTGCTAAAGTCTCGTGAGAATAGTGGTTATTCAACGTACGTGTTTCGGTGTCTTAACATAAGTGAACCAAATCATGAGGAAATTATACGGCATATTGTTTTATAAATATATGAAATGGCTGAGGGAAAGATGTAATTAATCTAATTGTCTGGTTAGTACCCGGGGAGCTGACAGTCTGATTAACCTCCTCTTAGCAGTCAGTGTATCCTTGAAGTTGTGTGGATCAGTATGCCTGAGATCTTAACACGGGATATATTATTCGGATTCTATCTGGATTTCTTATCAGACAAGTAGTACATAATAACTGTTTACAAAACCGCCAAGTAAATGAATAAGATTCATCAAGACTTGGATCAGGCTGAGGTATTCATCACCTCAAACAACTACTTCACGTATTCTACTGTCTTCAGTACTATTCTGTGTTAACGGGTAAAGCCACAAGTTGGGGAAATGTCTGACTCTCCTAACCTGCGTTTCTAAGGTAAGTTACTGCCTTATGTTCGCTGTAAAATACTAATACATTATATGTTATTATTACCTTAGAGTTTTGATATTAGAGTAGAAATAATTATACTGCCGTGTTACTAAACTTTTGAATTGATGTTAAAATACATTTTATCAAACATTTTCAATATTACTTTGTCGTTTGCCTATCTTTACATACCATTATATTAAAGTAACATATAGCGTTCATGTAAGTTCATCCAAGTTAACCCACATTATAACGAACACAAAGGCACAATACCGTGATTGGAACAATACACAAATAACCCGCACATAGGAGAAAGAAACCTTATGACGACGTTTCGGTCCCACTTGGACCATTAACTAGTCACACTGTGTTATTATCTAATGGTCCAAGTTGGACCGAAACGTTGGCATAAGGTTTCTTTCTCCTGTGTGCGGGATATTTGTGCATTAACCCGTATTAAGTAGGAGTCATCCCTTTACGCGCATTTAATAGAATAAAGCTCACCCATTAATCCATATTAAACAGTACAAGCATCATCCCTTAACACGGTAAACAGGATGAGTGCTAATTCTTAACCCCTATTAAGCCGGATAATCGTCACCTATTAAAGCACATTAATCAGTGTAGGTGCCTCTCCTTAACCCATATTAAACCGGATAAGCACACCGTTAAAGCACGTTAAGCATAATGTTATCCTTTAATGCGCATCAATAGGAAAAACACCGTTGCTGATGTACATTTAACGGGATGAACGCCACTCCTTAATGTATATAAAAAAAGTAAGTAGTCATGCTTAAAATGGTGACCTAACAAGACTGTGACTTAACAAGACTGTGACCTAACAAGACTGTGACCTAACAAGACTGTGACTTAACAAGACTGTGACCTAACAAGACTGTGACTTAACAAGACTGTGACTTAACAATACTGTGACCTAACAAGACTGTTACTTAACAAGACTGTGACCTAACAAGACTGTTACTTAACAAGACTGTGACCTAACAAGACTGTGACTTAACAAGACTGTTACTTAACAAGACCGTGACCTAACAAGACTGTGACCTAACAAGACTGTGACTTAACAAGACTGTGATCTAACAAGACTGTAACCCAACAAGACTGTTACTTAACAAGACTGTGACCTAACAAGACTGTGACCTAACAAGACTGTGACTTAACAAAACTGTGATCTAACAAGACTGTAACTCAACAAGACTGTGACTTAACAAGACTGTGACCTAACAAGAGTGTGACTTAACAAGACTGTGATCTAACAAGACTGTCCTAACAAGACTGTGACCTAACAAGATTTTGATCTAACAAGATTGTGACTTAACAAGACAGGGGCCTAACAAGACTGTAACGTAAAGAGGCAGAGATGTAACAAGACAGTAACCTAGACAGTGACCTAACAAGACAGTAACCTAAAGAGGCAAAGACCTAACAAGACAGTAACCTAGACAGTGACCTAACAAGACAGTAACCTAAAGAGGCAAAGACCTAACAAGACAGTAACTTAGACAGTGACCTAACAAGACAGTAACCTAAAGAGGCAAAGACCTAACAAGACAGTAACCTAGACAGTGACCTAACAAGACAGTAACCTAAAGAGGCAAAGACCTAACAAGACAGTAACCTAGACAGTGACCTAACAAGACAGTAACCTAAAGAGGCAAAGACCTAACAAGACAGTAACCTAGACAGTGACCTAACAAGATAGTAACCTAAAGAGGCATAGACCTAACAAGACAGTAACTCCAAACAGTTGCCTTAATAATTTACCTTCGTAAACACATTTTTTATAATTTAATTAACAGACTAAGAGCCATTATCCCACCTGAGCTCATTTCAAAGCTCTGCACTGTTAAAATTGTAGTATGCCTAATCCAGAATACCTCCCACAACAGTCGGCTAATATAAACGTGCCTTTTTTGCTCCTAGGTGAACTGGGTACAATGTATGTGAGAGATACGTGCATAAAATCTCGACTCTAGGGACTTAATTTGAGTCCTTCGGTTGTGAAATGAGAATGGTACCACAGAGCTAGGAATTTGTTTAATAGAGTTGTTGTGTATCTCACATCCGTTGTCATGCATACCAATGTAGCTTGTTAACATACTCTTACTAAATTTTAATCCATTATTTTGTGCTTAGATAATATGTACAAGTAATATTTACCTGTTGTGTGTGAACGATCGTTCATATGCTAGACATATAACTTACATACTCAGTTATTTTATATTAATTCCTTTTAATATGTAACATAAATGAGCCTTATCATATTGGATTACATAAATTATAGCTTAAGACTACTGCATACATGAGTGGTTCTGAGAGTTTGTTAAGATTGTAATTGTCTAGGTGGTACCTGGGAGAACTGACGTGTTGGTAAACTTTCTCTTAGCAGTTGGTGAAAGCCTAGAGTTATTTGAATGACTTGTATACATGACCTCTTTCCACAAGATATACATTTTCGACCTTTTTACTTCAGTTTGTCCTTCGTATTTACTCTCAAATAGAGGTATATTATTAGTCATTATTGTTTTGCAGTTTTGATGTTGGAATAAATTTTTTTTTATACTCTTGGATTAAATATAAAATAACTTTTTTGATGAAGCTTTATTGCTTTCATTTTCGGTGTTATTTACCTGTCTGTACCTATCTCAGTAGTAAAGTAAGTTCAGTAACACTCATGATGTTCATCCTGAGCGTGATAGTCACCGCGTATTTATGCTGTGGTCGATAATGTAAAGATTGCATAGGCAAATAATGGGTCCTGGAGCAGGGCCCCAGCATTTTCTAAGCGAAACAAATTATAGTAGCGATGAACTATTTACAAATTCGAGGAAGGAGCTACAATATTGGCCATTCAGGGATCGGTGAGAGACATGGTGACGTTCAGATGGAGCTGAGAGACGCTCATGGCTGTCTGCTCTTCCTCCAGCTTTCACCTCACCTCTGATTAAACGCGAATGAGGTAGCTTGTCCTCTTCGTTGGCTCTCAGTGCCGCCGCCAAGACAGGGATCCAACCATTGATCTTCAGTAATGATAATGCAACGTGACTATCGGGAATACACGAAACGAGGGAGGGAGGGAGGCCTTTTTTGAGAGGAAAGTGAATGGAGAGGGGGCGAAGCAAGTGGTGGCAGGTATAGGGAAGGAAGAGAGGTAAAAAGAGATAAGGGGGTTACATTAGTAAAGGGAGCGAAGAGAGAGAGGGCGAGGAGGGAAGACAGGGGTAGAGGAGAGTTGGAAGACGGAGCTAGAATAAAAGGGAGAGAGGGAACATAGTGGGAAAAGCATGGAGAGCAAGGGGAAAGAGGAGCATGAGGAGGGATCAAGGAGACTGGGGTGACAAGCCATGAAAGTGGAAAATCAGGAGAAAGTGGATAGAAAGAAAAGTGAGGAGGAAGCAAGGGAAGGTTAGTAAAGGGAAGGAGAGAAGAGTGAGGAAGAGAGGCGATGAAGAAGGTGCGGGGTAGGGGGAAGAAGACAAATGAGAGTAAGGGAGATAACCTAATATATCTGGGTATGGGGGACATGAAAAAATCAAAATACCTAAAAGAAAGTCCAAAAGAGAAATACAAATACAAATAAATCCAGACTCCTGATGACCATTGAAACACTTCGCTTGGCTTCAAAATCTCCCAATTTGATGCCATTCACAAGAGATGAAGTTCCCGGCTGGAAGCCTGAAACTTGAGACCAATTTTCCCCCACCACCTTCTGCCGCACCTGCACTATTTCCCTAGACAATTCTCCCCGCCAGTTTTAGATTTCCTGGACATCTTGTTTCACCCGTTTTCTTCGTACTTTCTTGCAGGATCTTAAGTGATTCTTTTTCCCCGAATAATGTGGATTAGAGTATTTTTTTCCCCGAGTTACATATGATACGCAAAGCGAGAAATAATGATAATTACAATGTATTATTAACAAAATTAATTTTATTATTACTATATAATGATGATGATGATGATAATAATAATAATAATAATAATAATAATAATAATAATAATAATAATAATAATAATAATATTACGGCATACGAAATATATACACCGAGAAGTGCATTTCTTTCATCGTATGTATATATTGGTGGTGCAAAGGTTACGTGCAGCCTTAACGCCCCAAGTGTAGTCGATGGGCTTTAAAGCCCATTTTAGCCAACCAACGAATATTACAGATGTGGCATGCTAAGAGTATAACGAGTAAGGCCCCCATCCTTACACTAGAGCCTTGGTTCAACCAGCCAGTGACAAGGAAGCCCGCCAAAGTTGTGAAGCGATGTGGTGCACTCGTGATTCAACCATGTCACGCATACCTCCCAATCTGATCTCAACGGTTCTCACCATGTCTCTTGCTTGCATTTGCCTTATTGTACAAGCAACTGCAGTGACAACAGACATCAACTTACTAGTCACTGTACATCACTACTGATGAAGTCATTGATAAGAAAAAAAACCTACTAACTTGTTGACTGTCTTCAAGAAGGCGCTGGACAGGCACTTAAAATCAGTATCTGACCACCCGGGCTATGGTTCGTACGTCGGGTTGCGTGCGCCCAACAGTAACAGCCTGGTTGATCAGGCCCTGATCTACCATTAAGCCTGGTCACAGACCGGGCCGCAGGGGCGTTGACCCCCGAAACCTTCTCCAGGTATACTCCAGGTATATATAGAACATGTCTGATTATTATTTGGTGAAGGAAATATAAGTATTTACTCTGCTTCCCTTTTGCTCGTTCCTACGTGGTTATCATGATACAGCCAGGTGTGCAGGCCATAAGACTACACCTTTGTTCGTAATAATAGAGATACATACAGCAATAGGTGTGAAAGTTAAGACACATGTGCAACATCTGGATATCTTTATTGTAGACGTTTCGCCATCCAGTGGCTTTATCAATACAGATTCTAGGACATAATAGGAAGACAGTAGAACTATATACAAAAGATGAGGTAATATAGTTCTACTGTCTTCCTATTATGTCCTAGAATCTGTATTGATAAAGCCACTGGATGGCGAAACGTCTACAATAAAGATATCCAGATGTTGCACATGTGTCTTAACTTTCATATTGTCGGTATTTTATACCTTTCTTGCACAGCAATAGGTGTATAATTCTCAGTATGTAAATGTTGTGAGATTAAAGCATTCTTGGCTGATAAACAGGTAACGTATAGCCCTAATGACCCTAATAATAAATAGGGTTTAATCTCTTTAATAAAACTGACCAATAATGTAAGAAATTGTTCGGACATAAAAGTTAATAATAATGCAAAAAAAAAGCAACCAATGTGTAATCGTGGCACTTTCAATACATGATATATTGCAGTTTCAAGGTGGCACTAGAGATGTGGAGAATCTTGATAAGTTTAAAACATATGAGTCTTAAAGCTCTTCAGTAAGTATAAAATTATCTTTTTATGATCTGACAATCCCAAGTGAGATTATAGACTACAGTAAAGGTTCTGTCTACTCATCAAGCTTCGAAGCTTATTAGAAAGGGCTGAGATTTTCCAATAAGGTGCCAGTCTCCTTAGTATGGTTCCATTCTTTTCAGTAAGATTTCAGTCTTTTTAGTAAAGTTATCTTTACAGCAAGGTTCAGCTTCATAGGTTCAAATATATTCTGTAAAGTTTCAAGCTCTTAGTAATTATCTCAAACACATGAATAAAAGATTAAAATATTTTTTGGAAAAGAAAGAGGGAAATTTATATGAGGTATGGGTCTCCTTATTAACCAATATGATCATATTAAAAGACAGAGGAAAGAAAAGATAAACAGGACTATGAAATTAAGTTGCAAATTAATCAAAGACAAATTCTAAATGTTCTGCAAGAATATAGAAGGAAGGTTAGAGGAAATTTGTCTACACATGAAGCAAACTCTAGCCAACTTACTGGCAAAAGAGAAAGGAATATGCTTGATTTTTTTTAGCCATTACTTTCTGTCAGTCTTTACACAAGAAGATTCAAATGATATCCAAGTTATAAATAATAACTGTGGTCCTCAAGGAAATGAATTACGTGATATTACAGTAACTAGAGACACTGTTATTTCAAAATTAGACTGAGGAGTTCTTTTGAATGGTTCTCAAATAACGCGATATGGATCTTAGTGAACTGGTAACAAGTCTTTTCAAAATATCACAAGTGTCCAGTGAAGACGTTCTTAGTGAATTCTCAGTATTATTGCGATTGAAGTGTTTAGAATGGTTCCCTTGAGTTTCAAATAGGCAGAGCTGAAGGAAGTTAGAAAGAAGATACAGCTTCTTATAGGCTGTATCTCCTTTTATTTTCCACGTCATCGTTCATATAACCTTCCACCAACAAGTTCACAACAAAATAATTGAACACATTTTCTTTATACTCTTTCCCTCCAATCTAATATTCGATCTTTCATTGCTTAGACATTTCTGTTATTCTCATCACGTTGCTCTTTTTTATGATTACTTTCATTTTTTTTAATTTCCTTCTTTTAATTACTCTCACAAATAGCTTCGACATCTATTGCAACTTCTAGGAAGTCACTAATAAAACACAACTGTAACAACTCCAGCTGTGTATGAAATTCGTTTTTCTTAATACCACACCTCCCTCCCTGTATACATATATATGCAAGGAATTCGCAAGAGCAGGCGAAATATACACAAACACTGATCTCTGGCTGAAGGAGACTCGAACCTACGAACCTTGGAACAAGGTACGCAGTGCTATACCAATCTACCCACACTGGACAATACCTTGGCGTGTAGCTTGCGCTCACGTTTGATCCAAGGCAGCCAGCTTTCAGGGAGAAGGCTTACAGCTTTTCATCTCATCCCCTGCATGCATCAGCCTTACCAGAGATTTTTAACAATGGAATGAATTCGCAAGAGCAGACGAAATATACACAATCTCTGGCTGAAGGAGACTCGAACCTACGAACCTTGGAACAAGGTACGCAGTGCTTTACCAATCTACCCACACTGGAAAAATACCTTGGAGTCCAGCTTGCGCTAGACTGGTAAAGCACTGCGTACCTTGTTCCAAGGTTCGTAGGTTCGAGTCTCCTTCAGCCAGAGATCAGTGTTTGTGTATATTTCGCCTGCTCTTGCGAATTCCTTGCATTGTTAAAATCTCTAGTAAGGCTGATGCATGCAGGGGATGAGATGAAAAGCTGTAAGCCTTCTCCCTGAAAGCTGGCTGCCTTGGATCAACGTGTAGCGCAAGTTTCACGCCAAGGTACTGTCCAGTGTGGGTAGATTGGTATAGCACTGCGTACTTTGTGCTTCACATCCATATAAGAGTGTTGGTACTACTATACTTTCATACATTCCCTTCTTTGCCTCCATAGATAACGTTTTTTGACTCCACATATACCTCAACGCACCACTCACCTTTTTTCCCTCATCAATTCTATGATTAACCTCATCCTTCATAAATCCATCTGCCGACACGTCAACTCCCAAGTATCTGAAAACATTCACTTCTTCCATACTCCTCCTCCCCAATTTGATATCCAATTTTTCTTTATCTAAATCATTTGATACCCTCATCACCTTACTCTTTTCTATGTTCACTTTCAACTTTCTACCTTTACACACATTCTCAAACTCATCCACTAACCTTTGCAATTTTTCTTTAGAATCTCCCATAGCACAGTATCATCAGCAAAAAGTAACTGTGTCAATTCCCGTTTTGAATTTGATTCCCCATAATTTAATCCCACCCCTCTCCCGAACACCCTAGCATTTACTTCTTTTACAACCCCATCTATAAATATATTAAACAACCATGGTGACATTACACATCCCTGTCTAAGACCTACTTTTACCGGGAAGTATTCTCCCTCTCTTCTACACACTCTAACCTGAGCCTCACTATCCTCATAAAAGCTCTTTACAGCATTTAGTAACTTACCACCTATTCCATATACTTGCAACATCTGCCACATTGCTCCTCTATCCACTCTATCATATGCCTTTTCTAAATCCATAAATGCAATAAAAACTTCCCTACCTTTATCTAAATACTGTTCACATATATGCTTCAATGTAAACACTTGATCTACACATCTCCTACCCACTCTGAAGCCTCCCTACTCATCCACAATCCTACATTCTGTCTTACCTCCAATTCTTTCAATCATAACCCTACCATATACTTTTCCTGGTATACACAGTAAACTTATTCCTCTATAATTTTTACAATCTCTTTTGTCCCCTTTCCCTTTATATAAAGGGACTATACATGCTCTCCGCCAATCCCTAGGTACCTTCCCCTCTTTCATACATTTATTAAACAAAAGTACCAACCACTCCAACACTATACCCCCCCCTGCTTTTAACATTTCTGTCATGATCCCATCAGTTCCAGCTGCTATACCACCTTTCATTCTACGTAATGCCTCACGTACCTCCACGACACTTACATTCTGCTCTTCTTCACTCCTAAAAGATGGTATACCTCCCTGGCCAGTGCATGAAATTACTGCCTCTGTTTCTTCCTCAACATTTAAAAATTCCTCAAAATATTCTCGCCATCTACCTAATACCTCCCTCTCCCCGTCTACTAACTCCTCTACTCTGTTTTTAACTGACAAATCCATACTTTCCCTAGGCTTTCTTAACTTGTTTAACTCACTCCAAATTTTTTTTTTCTTATTTTCATTAAAATTTCTTGACAGTGCCTCTCCCACTCTTTCATCTGCTCTCCTTTTGCACTCTCTCAACACTCTCTTCACCTTTCTTTTACTCTCCATATACTCTGCTCTTCTTATAACACTTCTGCTTTGTAAAAACCTCTCGTAAGCTACCTTTTTCTCATTTATCACACCCTTTACTTCATCATTCCACCAATCACTCCTCTTTCCTCCTGCCCCCTCCCTCCTATAACCACAAACTTCTGCCCCACATTCTAATACTGCATTTTTAAAACTATTCCAACCCTCTTCAGCCCCCCCACTACTCATCTTTGCACTAGCCCACCTTTCTGCCAATAGTCGCTTATATCTCGCCTGAACTTCCTCCTCCCTTAGTTTATACACTTTCACCTCCCTCTTACTTGTTGTTGCCACCTTCCTCTTTTCCCATCTACCTCTTACTCTAACTGTAGCTACAACTAAATAATGATCCGATATATCAGTTGCCCCTCTATAAACATGTACATCCTGGAGCCTTCCCATCAACCTTTTATCCACCAATACATAATCTAACAAACTACTTTCATTACGTGCTACATCATACCTTGTATATTTATTTATCCTCTTTTTCATAAAATATGTATTACTTATTACCAAATTTCTTTCTACACATAGCTCACTTGATTCAAAACTCCCCACGCATTCACTCAACATTTCCCAGAATCTCTCTCTCTCCTCTACACTTCTCTCTTCTCCAGGTGCATACACGCTTACTATAACCCACTTTTCACATCCAATCTTTATTTTACTCCACATAATCCTTGAATTTATACATTTGTAGTCCCTCTTTTCCTGCCATAGCTTATCCTTCAACATTATTGCTACTCCTTTTTTAGCTCTAACTCTATTTGAAACCCCTGACCTGATCCCATTTATTCCTCTCCATTGAAACTCTCCCACCCCCTTCAGCTTTGTTTCACTTAAAGTCAGGACTCAAGTTTCTTCTCAATCATAACATCCATATATATATATATATATATATATATATATATATATATATATATATATATATATATATATATATATATATATATATGTAAGATATCCAAACACATTCGTATACTTTTCAAAATAAATATATAAGAAGGACCGAGGCCTCCAGCAACAGGAGCATCTCACTAGTCCACCCCACAAACGACACAAAATTTACGGCGAAAAGAATTCAGAATTCTGGTTTTTCCTTTTGCTCTAGTTTGAAATTCAGTGGAAAATATGAAGAGCAAATGTGATTGTAAAGTGTGCAAGGGAGGGAGATGCGAAAATAAGGTTAGAGAGAGAGAGAGAGAGAGGGAGAGAGAGAGAGAGAGAGAGAGAGAGAGAGAGAGAGAGAGAGAGAGAGAGAGAGAGAGAGAGAGAGAGAGAGAGAGAGAGAGAGAGAGAGAGAGAGAGAGAGAAAATAGAGAAGAAGGGAGGATGAAAGGGAAAGAAATCTAGTCTTACCTCTCTAACCAGTCCTATAAATCTCTCTTTCATCCATTCCATCACCCTCACCCACATTCACAAACTCACTCATCTTCCTCACCTTAACCCAATCCCTCACCACCCCTCCTCCTAAAATTCACGAAGTGAAGGGAAGGTGTGAGGTTTGAAATAATATACTTGGACCATGAATTTTGATGACCTTGTCTCCCCCCTCTGCATTCCCATCCTTCACCTTCCTTCAATCCCCTCCATCCCTCTCCATTCCCCCTCTCACCTCCTTCCACTTAACTCTACTACCTTTCCTTCTCCTCCCAACCACCCTCCCATTACCTACCAGGGGGCCCATCTCCATCTCTTTGGTTGCCTCCTGAGACCTCTCCCTTTCCTCCTTTCCCCTCCCCTAATAAATCTCCCTCCTTCCTCTTACCTACAACTCTCTTTTCCTCCTCTAACCCTCACTCCCAAACCTACTTAGTCTCTTCCCAACTAACTCTTTCTCACTCCTCCCTCGCTGCCTCCCCACCCACTTCCCCAATTTCTGGTCCACTATCTCCCCTTCCCCTCCCTCTCCACACGACTTGCTACAACTTTTTAATTAAAGATTCAGGCTTGTGTAGCTCCCCGCTGTGGTGATGGAATACAAGCTTGGAGGTGACATGTATTAATGTAGGATGGTAGGAGTATTGGAGGGTTGTGGGAGTAGTGTGCGATGGAGGGATTGTTTGGGAAGGGCAGATGTTAGAAGATAGAGGGAATGTTTGATGGAGTGTTGGAGGAGTGTTGGAGGAGTGTTGGAGGAGTGTTGGAGGGGTGTTGGAGGAGTGTTGGAGGAGTATTGGAGGAGGTAGTGTTAGAGGGAGTGTTGGATTAGGAAGAGAGAGTTGGAGGAGTTTTGGAGGAATGTTGGAGGATTGTTGGATTAATGTTGGGGGAGGGAGAGTTGGAAGAGGGAAAGAGAGTTGGAGGAGTGTTGGAGGAATGTTGGAAGAGAGATGGAGGAAGAACTGGAAGAATTCGCTCACTTACCCAAGCAGAACACGGTTCGTCTTACTCCCTTATTATTATTATAATAATAATTATTATTATTGTTGTTGTTTTAGGTGGTAGACAGCAACCACCCAGGGAGGTACTACCGTCCTGCCAAGTGAGTGTAAAACGAAAGCCTGTAATTTTACATGATGGTAGGATTGCTGGTGTCTTTTTTTCTGTCTCATGAACATGCACGATTTCAGGTACGTCTTGCTACTTCTACTTACACTTAGGTCACACTACACATGCATGTACAAGCGTATATATACATACCCCTCTGGGTTTTCTTCTATTTTCTTTCTAGTTCTTGTTCTTGTTTATTTCCTCTTATCTCCATGGGGAAGTGGAACAGAATTCTTCCTCCGTAAGCCATGCGTGTTGTAAGAGGCAACTAAAATGCCGGGAGCAAGGGGCTAGTAACCCCTTCTCCTGCATATATTACTAAATGTAAAAGGAGAAACTTTCGTTTTTCCTTTTGGGCCACCCCGCCTCGGTGGGATATGGCCAGTGTGTTGAAAGAAAGAAAGAAAGAATTATTATTATTGTTGTTGTTTTAGGTGGTAGACAGCAACCACCCAGGGAGGTACTACCGTCCTGCCAAGTGAGTGTGAAACCGAAACCTGTAATTGTTTTACATGATGGTAGGATTGTTGGTGTCTTTATTTATTTCTGTCTCATAAACACGCGGGTTAACATGTATATCTTTCTACTTCTGCTTACACTTAGGTCACAATACACATGTATTTACACACACACACACACACACACACACACATATATATATATATATATATATATATATATATATATATATATATATATATATATATATATATATATATATGTATATATATATATATATATATATATATATATATATATATATATATATATAAAATATATTTATATATAATACATATATATATATATATATATATATATATATATATATATATATATATATATATATATATATATATATATATATATATATATATAATTCTTCCTCCGTAAACCATGCGTGTTGAAAGAGGCGACTAAAATGCCGGGAGCAAGGGGCTAGTAACCCCATCTCCAGCATAAATCTAAATTTAAAAAGAAAAATTTTAATTTTTGTTTTTTAGGTCACCTTGCCTCAGTGGGACACAGCCGGATCGTTGAAAAAAAAAATTGTTATTCCAATTTTTGTTGTTTTGTTATTGTTATTGTAATTATTGTTATTATTATTATTATTATTATTATTAATATTATTATTATTATTATTATTATTATTATTATTATTGTTATTGTTGTTGTTGTTATTATTATAATTGTTATTGTTACTTTTATTACTATTATTCTTTTGTGCGTATCTACGCGCACACAATTCTGTAGGAAAGGGAGAGGGGTAGGGTCGAGTCTTATATCCTGGCTCCACCACACAACTGGTCGAAACCTAGTTCACTAAAAATCACGCTAGTGCTCTTTATCATGCGTGTTGTTAAAGCTATGTTTGGAATTTGCCTGTACAACTTCCATGTGCGTATTTCTCTCACTGACAATCAACCTCTTAAATTTTTATTTACTAGTGAAACATATATTGTGTGATAATTGTCATGCCACTGATGTTGTAGCTAGGTCATAACTAAATATTTAATGTCGATGGGCTGCTATATGCCTCTACTGCTACCGTTTTTAATAGCTTGCCTTTATCTTTCTGGCACGTGGCATTGGTCTTCTTGATGCCATCTCATTCTAGCTAGAGTCGTTACCTTGAGCGCGTCTACCTGGACTTCCTACACATTTCTGCAACATTACAAGCTCTTGATGATGTATTGATTGCAACACGAGAGGCCTAGAGCTATCTTTCAGCTCCCCTGTAGTTGTTTTAAATCTAGTGTGTTTTTGCATCTTGCATATATATATATATATATATATATATATATATATATATATATATATATATATATATATATATATATATATATATATATATATATATATATATATATATATATATATATATATATATCGAATATGTAAAACTGGTCAATTAGCAAGAACTCATTTAAAATTAAATCCTTTCAAAAATTTCTCTTGTACGTTTGAAGATATATTTTTTTCATTAATGATAATGTAGAAAATTTTAATTTTGCACCAAAAGAATCTTAGAAAACTTACCTAACCTTATTATAACAAGAACAATTTATTTTAGCCTTACCCAACTAAATATATTTTAGAATTGTTTACAATAATTTAATACTAAACAAACACAGTGAAATATATTTTTTTTTGTTAGGTTCAGAATGATTTTAGCGAAATTATTGCATACACAAATTTTTACTTATCCTATATGGCAAGATGAGCGTTGCTATTTAAGCCAAGATCGCAAGTTCTGCCTATTCGGCACGACATATATATATATATATATATATATATATATATATATATATATATATATATATATATATATATATATATATATATATATATATATATATATATGTCGTGCCGAATATGTAAAACTGGTCAATTAGCAAGAACTAATTTAAAATTAAGTCTTTTCGAAAATTTTCTCTTATACGTTTAAAGATATATTTTTTTCATTAATGTTGATGCAAAAAATTATAATTTTGCACCAAAAGGAACTTAGAAAACTTACCTAACCTTATTATAGCAAAAATAATTTATTTTAGCCTAACCCAACTAAATATATTTTAGATTTGTTTGCAATAATTTAATACTAAACAAACACAGTGAAATATATTTTTTTCGTTAGGTTCAGAATGATTTTGGCGAAATTATTGCATACACAAATTTTCACTTGTCCTATATGGCAAGATAAGCGTTGCTATTTAAGCCAAGATCGCAAGTTCTGCCTATTCGGCACGACATATATATATATAAATATATATATATAAATATATATATATATATATATATATATATATATATATATATATATATATATATATATATATATATATAAATATATATATATAAATATATATATATATATATATATATATATATATATATATATATATATATATATATATATATATATATATATATATATATATATATATATGTCGTGCCGAATATGTAAAACTGGTCAATTAGCAAGAACTCATTTAAAATTAAGTCCTTTCTGAAATTTTCTCTTATATGTTTAAAGATATATATTTTTCATTAATGTTAATGTAAAAATTTTTAATTTTGCACCAAAAGAATCTTAGAAAACTTACCTAACCTTATTATAACAAGAACAATTTGTTTTAGCCTAACCCAACCAAATATATTTTAGATTTGTTTACAATAATTTAATACTAAACAAACACAGGAAAATATTTTTTTTCGTTAGGTTCAGAATGATTTTGGTAAAATTATTGCATACACAAATTTTCACTTGTCCTATATGGCAAGATGAACATTGCTATTTAAGCCAAGATCGCAAGTTCTGCCTATTCGGCACGAGATATATATATATATATATATATATATATATATATATATATATATATATATATATATATATATATATATATATATGCAAAACAACCATTCTGAAAGAATAGAGAAATTCCAAGCGCTTTCGTGACTACTCACATTAGCATAGTTCCTTGATAATGTGAGTAGTCACGAAAGCGCTTGGAATTTCTCTATTCTTTCAGAGTGGTTGTTTTGCATATTCTGAAATCACCTGTTTACTGTGATCTTATTGCATATATATATATATATATATATATATATATATATATATATATATATATATATATATATATATATATATATATATATATATATATATATATATGTATATATATATATATGTCGTGCCGAATATGTAAAACTGGTCAATTAGCAAGAACTCATTTAAAGAATCGTAGAAAACTTACCTAACCTTATCATAACAAGAGCAATTTATTTTAGCCTAACCCAACTAAATATATTTTAGATTTGTTTACAGTAATTTAATACTAAACAAACACAGCGAAACATATTTTTTTCGTTAGGTTCAGAATGATTTTGGCAAAATTATTGCATACACAAATATTCACTTGTCCTATATGGCAAGATGAGCGTTGCTATATAAGCCAAGATCGCAAGTTCTGCCTATTCGGCACGACATATATATATATATATATATATATATATATATATATATATATATATATATATATATATATATATATATATATGTATATATATGTCGTGCCGAATATGTAAAACTGGTCAATTAGCAAGAACTCATTTAAAATTTAATCCTTTCTGAAATTTTCTCTTATACGTTTAAATATATATTTTTTTCATTAATGTTAATGTAAAAATTTATAATTTTGCATCAAAAGAATCTTAGAAAACTTACCTAACCTTATTATAACAAGAACAATTTATTTTAGCCTAACCCAACTTAATATATTTTAGATTTGTTTACAATAATTTAATACTAAACAAACACAGTGAAATATATTTTTTTCGTTAGGTTCAGAATGATTTTGGCGAAATTATTGCATACACAAATTTTCACTTGTCCTATATGGCAAGATGAGCGTTGCTATTTAAGCCGAAATCGCAAGTTCTGCTTATTCGGCACGACATATATATATATATATATATATATATATATATATATATATATATATATATATATATATATATATATATATATATATATATATGTCGTGCCCAATATGTAAAACTGGTCAATTAGCAAGAACTCATTTAAAATTAAGACCTTTCGAAAATTTTCTCTTATACATTTAAAGATATATATTTTTCATTAATTTTAATGTTAACAATTTTAATTTTCCACCAAAAGAATCTTAGAAAACTTACCTAACCTTATTATAACAAGAATAATTTATTTTAGCCTAACCCAACTAAATATATTTTAAATACGTTTACAATAATTTAATACTAAACAAACACAATCAAATATATTTTTTTTTGTTAGGTTCAGAATCATTTTGGCGAAATTATTGCATACACAAATTTTCAGTTGTCCTATATGGCAAGATGAGAGTTGCTATTTAAGCCAAGATCGCAAGTTCTGCCTATTCGGCACGACATATATATATATATATATATATATATATATATATATATATATATATATATATATATATATATATATATATATATATATATATATGTATATATACAGTATACATATATGCAGCCCTGTGAGAACAAGACAATGCACGCATCACTATGTCCACTGGACCAACTCTTTTTTCGTGATGTCATTTATATATAGACTACTCGTGAAGGCTGGTAGCCAGACAGGATGAGGTTGAAATTAGTCTTTGAGGCTCCACGACCACGCATGTTCTCGCATCAGGAAAAATACGCTCAGTTCCACTGGGTGCCTGGTGTTTGAGAATTGTTGGTCCAGTGGATAGAGTGATGCGTACATTGTCCTGTTCTCACAAAGCTGGGCATTTCGACGCAGGATCGAATCCTGGCTATCCGCAGGTCTGTTAATGATTCAGAATTACTTGTTTTGTTATTTCATTAATATCAGCGCTTTTCTTGCCGAATAAGGGAAGCTAAAAATTGTGAATGTAATAATTTTGCAACAATCATTCTGAACTTTGCGAAAAAATATATTTCATTGTGTTTGTTTATTATTAAATTATTGTAAACTTATCTAAAATATATTTAGTTAAATTAGGCTAAATTAAATTGCGCTTTTTTATAATAAGGTTAGGTAAGTTTTCTAAGGTTTTTTGCCAGGTACAAAATTATTAATTTTTACATTAATGTAAATGAAAAAATTATATTTAAACGTATAAGAGAAAATTTTAGAAAGGACTTAATTTTAAATTAGTTCTTACTAATTGACCAGTTTTACCTATTCTCCACGATATATATAAATATATATATATATATATATATATATATATATATATATATATTTATATTTATATATATATATATATATATATATATATATATATATATATATATATATATATATATATATATATATATATATATATATATATATATATAT
>NC_091329.1:18348782-18368782 GCF_038502225.1 Cherax quadricarinatus
TTATTAAATTTTAAGAGAAACTCTTTTCTTGGTGGGATGCGGCTGGTTTATTAATATATATAAATACATATATTATATATATACAAAATGGGAAAACAGTAATAAAACTTGCAGTGGCAAATATGTAAAAATACCAACCTGAAAATGGGGACTACAATCTGAGCACTTTCTTATGCTTACACAACTTCAGACGACTAGGAAGAAGAGGTAAGAGAAGCACATTTAAAGGTGACACCTCAGAGAAGGTGACACCTCAGAGAAGGTGACACCTCAGAGAAGGTGACACCTCAGAGAAGGTGACACCTCAGAGAAGGTGACACCTCAGAGAAGGTGACACCTCAGAGAAGGTGACACCTCAGAGAAGGTGACACCTCAGAGAAGGTGACACCTCAGAGAAGGTGACACCTCAGAGAAGGTGACACCTCAGAGAAGGTGACACCTCAGAGAAGGTGACACCTCAGAGAAGGTGACACCTCAGAGAAGGTGACAACTCATAAAAAAGACAAGTCCAACGCAGGCAGTTGTCCAACATAAAATCAAATTATTCGTTTGACAAAGAACACTATTTTTGTGAAAAATATTTTTGCCCTTAAAATTATGAATAATATTTTGGACTATGAATTCATCGTTAAACCTTTTTTTCCAATTCTCCAAGGCTATGGGTCCCACAGTTTACACTAGAGGTATACATGTCGTGCTGAATAGGTTATTATTATTATTATCATGGGGAGCGCTAAACCCGAAGGATTATACAGCGCATGTGGGGGAGGGATGGAAGGTATTCAGATTCAATTTAGGGAACTGTAGCACAGATTCAATTCCCTAGATCAAGAGCCTCTCACCAGCGTCAAGGAACCTCCCTTGAGGGGTGCTGAATAGGTAAAACTGGTCAATTAGTAAGAACTAATAAAGTTCTAAAATTTTCTTTTACATGTTTAAAGATATTTTTTTATTTATGTTAATGTAAAAATTAATAATTTTGTATCAAAAGAATCTTAGAAAACTTACCAAACCTTATTTTACCCAGCGCAGTATAATTTAGCTTAACCCAACTAAATATATTTTAGACAAGTTTATAATAATTTAATAATAAACACAATGAAACAAATTTTTTCGTTAGATTCAGAATGATTTTTGCAAAATTATTACTAACACAAATTTTCTGTGACGGTTCACCCAGCCCTAACAGACCTTCAAAGATTATTTGACAAGGTTGGCTCTTCTTTACGGAAATAGAAAGAAAACTCAGTAATAACATTATAAGATAAACAATTTTATTATTCATTAAAATTAGTAAAGAATATAAAACACTCAAACATTAAATTTATCCTACTTTAAGCAAAAATGAAAAATATAAATAATTATTGAGTCAAAGCTAATATGTACACAGTGACGTAAATTGGTGCAGTACCGAAGTTTTGGTAAAGTAGCCGTGAAGAGTAGTTGGGAACGCCAAGCCGGTGTTGGCAATGGGGGGGAGAAGGGGGTCGTGACTTTAGAAGCAGTAGACAGTATCTTCAACACTAGTAAAGATTCTGTTGACCAGAGGTTTATTGATCCTGTAACCACCACAATAATGTCGAATCAGTTAAGTAGCTAGTCAATAACCACCACGAACGCTGCTGTAGTTACAACTGGGAGAAAACTGCTTAAATAGTGTGTAGTTGACTGGGTGGTTAGCTACGTGTGGAAGGGAGACCAGTGTAGGTAGAGAGGTCCAGGTGACGTATCTTATCTTCGAAAGATAAAGGTTGCCCTTATCTTTCTCCCGCATGAGCCAGATGACCCGAGGCGACAATTAAGGCTTAAAATGAAAAAAAAAATAGTTACAAACAACTCGATAAATCATTCACACGACAGGTCTACTGCCTTTAAAAGAAATAGTGAGGATTAGAAGATGAAAACACTGCTTAAATTCAAAACAAGGCAGGAATAAAGTGGAGTCTAAAACCCTAAACAAGAATTAAGCTCTTACTGAAACCAAATCCCAAAACATAATAACTTAGACAGCAGTGGAGCGAATACTTACAGATTTGATGGGAGCCGCCAGTCATGTGACAAACCATTGGTTGGACACACTCGTCACCTTTCACCGGGTGGAGAAAGGGGGGATGGGTAGCGGGAACGATGCACCCACCATAACTGAACTTGCAGACCGCCCACCAAACTGCCACCACCATTCATTCATTCCTCCGTCACTCCTATCTAATGAACTTTTCCCTCACATTTTCGCTTGCCTTATTCGGTAAGAAGAGCGTTGCTATTTATGCCAAAATCACAAGTTTTACCTATTTTGGCACGACATATACACACACACACACACACACATATATATATATATATATATATATATATATATATATATATATATATATATATATATATATGTATATATATATATATATATATATATATATATATATATATATATATATATATATATATATATATATATATATATATATATAATTTTTTTTAACAAGTCGGCCGTCTCCCACCGAGGCAGAGTGACCCAAAAAGAAAGAAAATCACCAAAAAGAAAATACTTTCATCATTCAACACTTTCACCTAACTCACACATAATCGCTGTTTTTGCAGAGGTGCTCAGAATACAACAGTTTAGAAGTATATACATAAAAAAAAAAACACAATATATCCCTCCAAACTGCCAAAATCCCGAACCCCTCCTTTAGAGTGCAGGCAGTGCACTTCCCATTTCCAGGACTCAAGTCCGGCTATATAAAAATAAGCGGTTTCCCTGAATCCTTTCACTAAATATTACCCTGCTCACACTCCAACAGATCGTCAGGTCCCAAATACCATTCGTCTCCATTCACTCCTATCGAACACGCTCATGCACGCCTGCTGTAAGTACAAGCCCCTCGCCCACAAAACCTCCCTTACCCCTTCCTTCCAACCTTTTCGAGGACGACCCCTACCACGCCTTCCTTTCCCTACAGATTTATACGCTCTCCACGTCATTCTACTTTGATCCATTCTCTCTAAATGACCAAACCACCTCAACAACCCCTCTTCAGCCCTCTGACTAATACTTTTATTAACTCCATACCTTCTCCTAATTTCCACAATCCGAATTTTCTGCATAATATTTACACCACACATATACCTCAACGCACCACACACCTTTTTTCCCTCATCAATTCTATGATTAACCTCATCCTTCATAAACTCATCCTCCGACACGTCAACTCCCAAGTATCTGAAAACATTCACTTCTTCCATACTCTTCCTCCCCAATTTGATATCCAATTTTTCTATACTCCTCCTCCCCAATTTGATATCCAATTTTTCTTTACTCCTCCTCCCCAATTTGATATCCAATTTTTCTTTACTCCTCCTCCCCAATTTGATATCTAACTTTTCTTTGTCTAAATAATTTTATACTCTCATCACCTTACTCTTTTCTATGTTCACTTTCAACTTTCTACCTTTACACACATTCTCAAACTCATCCACTAACCTTTGCAATTTTTCTTTAGAACCTCCTATAAGCACAGTATCATCAGCAAAAAGTAACTGTGTCAATTCCCATTTTGCATTTGATTCCCCATAATTTAATCCCACCCCTCTCCCGAACACCCTAGCATTTACTTCTTTTACAACCCCATCTATAAATATGTTAAACAACCATGGTGGCATTACACATCCCTGACTAAGACCTGCTTTTACCGGGAAGCAGTCTCCCTCTCTTCTACACACCCTAACCTATATATATATTATATATATACATATATATACATATATATTATATATACATATATATATATATATATATATACAATAAGATCACAGTAAACAGGTGATTTCAGAA
The DNA here is from genome assembly GCF_038502225.1 of Cherax quadricarinatus. NCBI lineage: Eukaryota > Metazoa > Arthropoda > Malacostraca > Decapoda > Parastacidae > Cherax > Cherax quadricarinatus. Next base: position 18,352,615 of record NC_091329.1, read on the forward strand.
TATGCAAAACAACCACTCTGAAAGAATAGAGAAATTCCAAGCGCTTTCGTGAATACTCACATTATCAAGGAACTATGAAAGTAAAGCATCCAAGGAAGCTATATAAGGGGTCTGGCCAGCACCTCACTATCAGATCCCACAACGGTTAAACACCTGACGCGCGCCGACCCAACTTGGATAGGTCCTTTGCACAACTCACCCACAAACTATTCTACCCAAGAAAATTTAAAAATAATTTTTTGTCCAGTGTATTATTAAATTCTTCCCAAATTCTATTAATTATAAATGGATCTAATTTATATTAACCAAAGGAAATATTCATATTATTGTCAAAACTGCTTTTTATGAAACAAGATTCAATTATATTCCTGTCGACCATGGACTTGCTTGATACTACTTTCTCAACTTTTTGAAAATCAATTGTATGGTTAAAATCTCTTACATGAATAAATAGAGCATTGGAATCTTGTCCAGTTCTAATGCTATATTTATGTTGTTTTAATCTTAGTTCGAGATTTTTACCAGTTTGACCGTAATAAACTTTATCGCAAATTTTACAAGGAATCTTATAGACACATCCATCAGCACTGGATGCTTTACTTTCATAGTTCCTTGATAATGTGAGTATTCACGAAAGTGCTTGGAATTTCTCTATTCTTTCAGAGTGGTTGTTTTGCATATATATATATATATATATATATATATATATATATATATATATATATATATATATATATATATATATATATATATATATATATATATATATATATATATATATATATATATATATATATATATATATATATGTGTGTGTGTTTGTGTGTGTGTGTTTGTGTGTGTGTGTTTGTGTGTGTGTGTGTGTGTGTGTGTGTGTGTGTGTGTGTGTGTGTGAGTGTTTTAATGTAGGTTAATGTAATCTAAATTCGTATATCTAAATATATTCATTGCAAAAGTGCAAAATGGTAGACAGGCATGAAGAGGAAAGCACCAAGTGAAATGAATAGTTGAAACAAAATGAAAAAATTCAGTTTAATATATTTAGTAAATATAAATATGAAAGAGAAATAATTTTTTAAAGATAATTCTTAAGACTAATGCGTCTCCGCAACAAGAAATATCACAGCGTGTCTGAGTTATCTACAAATTGGCGAGGTTTCGCGAGAAACGCCAATGTTTTCACCATTTTTATTCGAAATCATGACAGTCGTTCAAGAAAATAATTTCTTGAATACTTGTAAGAGAAGGAAGGGGAAATAAGAGAGAAGGAAAAGAAGAAGAAAATAATTGATTGATATGGAAGAAAATCCTCGGAGAGAAAAGTAGTGACAGGAGAAAGAGAGTAAGAAGGAATGAATAAAAATGTGGATATGGGGAGGTAGGAGAGGAGAGAAAAAAGTTTTGAAGGGTGAAGAGGAAGAGAGAAAGAGGAAAAACAGGATGGAAGAGGAAGAGAGGGAATAAAAAAGAAAACAGATATATGGAAAACAGGAGTAAATAGAGAAGAGTGCAGGAGTCCAGAAAGAAAGAAAAAGGAAAAAATGAGAAGAGAAAGATAAGAATGTGAAGACTGGAAAGGAGGAAAAATTTTCCTTGAGGAGGTAGGAGGGAAAAGAAGAAAAAATTAAGTAAAGGAGTTTATGGAAATGGAATACAAAGTGAAGTGAGACAGGAGAAAGAGCAAGGAAAGTCGTGGAAGCAAAGTTGGTAGATGGGATATATATATATATATATATATATATATATATATATATATATATATATATATATATATATATATATATATATATATATATATATATGTCGTGCCGAATATGCAGAATTTGCGATCTTGGCTTAAATAGCAACGCTCATCTTGCCATATAGGTCAAGTGAAAATTTGTGTATGGAATAATTTCGCCAAAATCATTCTGAACCTAACGAAAAAAATATATTTCACTGTGTTTGTTTAGTATTAAATTACTGTAAACAAATATAAAATATATTTAGTTGGGTTAGGCTAAAATAAATTGCTCTTGTTATAATAAGGTTAGGTAAGTTTTCTAAGATTCTTCTGGTGCAAAATTAAATTTTTTTACATTAATATTAATGAAAAAAATATATCTTTAAACGTATAAGAGAAAATGTTAGAAAGGACTTAATTTTAAATGAGTTCTTGCTAATTGACCAGTTTTACATATTCGGCACGACATATATATATATATATATATATATATATATATATATATATATATATATATATTTATATATTTATTTATATATTTATATATATATATATATATATATATATATATATATATATATATATATATATATATATATATATATATATATATATATATATATATATATATATTTATATATATATATGCAAAACATCATATTTTTAGTTGAATAAGGCTGGTTGCCCCTTTTTGGATTGTAAAAAGTATTTCTAGCAACTTTAAAAGATTTATCAATTACATTTCTTGGGTATTTTAAATCATTACCTATTTCATAAATTTTGGATATTTCCTCATCTATGAACTCATGACTACAAATTCGTAAAGCTCTCAAAAACATTGATTTACGAATTTGTAGTCCTGAGTTCATAGATGAGGAAATATCCAAAATTTATGAAATAGGTAATGATTTAAAATACCCAAGAAATGTAATTGATAAATCTTTTAAAGTTGCTAGAAATACTTTTTACAATCCAAAAAGGGACAACCAGCCTTATTCAACTAAAAATATGTTGGTTCTCCCTTACCATGAAAACTTGGTTGATATGCCTTCTCTTCTTAAGACTTTTAATATTAAAGTTGTATTCAAAAATCTTAATACAGTAAAAAAACTTTTGATAAAGAATTCCCCCCAAAATGCTGATTGATGTGTCTATAAGATTTTTTGTAAAATTTGCGATAAAGTTTATTACGGTCAAACAACATAAATATAGCATTAGAACTGGACAAGATTCCAATGCTCTATTTATTCATGTGAGAGACTTTAACCATCCAATTGATTTTCAAAAAGTTGAGAAAATAGTTTCAAGCAAGTCTATGGTCGACAGGAATATTATTGAATCTTGTTTCATAAAAAGTAGTTTTGACAATAATATGAATATTTCCTTTGGTTTATATAAATTAGATCCATTTATAATTAATAGAATTTGGGAAGAATTTAATAATTTAATAATTTTTAAAATTTTCTTGGGTAGAATAGTTTGTTGGTGGGTTGTGCGAAGGACCTGTCCAGTTGGGCCGGCGCGCGTCAGGTGCGTAACCGTTGTGGGATCTGATAGTGAGGTGTTGGCCAGACCCCTTATATACCTTCCTTGGATGCTTTACTTTCATAGTTCCTTGATAATGTGAGTATTCACGAAAGCGCTTGGAATTTCTCTATTCTTTCACAGTGTTTGTTTTGCATATTCTGAAATCACCTGTTTACTGTGATCTTATTGCATATATATATACATATATATATATATATATATATATATATATATATATATATATATATATATATATATATATATCTTTATATATATATATATATATATATATATATATATATATATATATATATATATATATATATATATATATATATATTTATATATATATATTATTTTTTATTATTTTTTATTATCACACTGGCCGATTCCCACCAAGGCAGGGTGGCCCGAAAAAGAAAAACTTTCACCATCACTCACTCCATCACTGTCTTGCCAGAAGGGTGCTTTACACTACAGTTTTTAAACTGCAACATTAACACCCCTCCTTCAGAGTGCAGGCACTGTACTTCCCATCTCCAGGACTCAAGTCCGGCCTGCCGGTTTCCCTGAACCCCTTCATAAATGTTACTTTGCTCACACTCCAACAGCACGTCAAGTATTAAAAACCATTTGTCTCCATTCACTCCTATCAAACACGCTCACGCATGCCTGCTGGAAGTCCAAGCCCGTCGCACACAAAACCTCCTTTACCCCCTCTCCCCAACCTTTCCTAGGCCGACCCCTACCCCGCCTTCCTTCCACTACAGACTGATACACTCTTGAAGTCATTCTGTTTCGCTCCATTCTCTCTACATGTCCGAACCACCTCACCAACCCTTCCTCAGCCCTCTGGACAACAGTTTTCGTAATCCCGCACCTCCTCCTAACTTCCAAACTACGAATTCTCTGCATTATATTCACAACACACATTGCCATCAGACATGACATCTCCACTGCCTCCAGCCTTCTCCTCGCTGCAACATTCATCACCGATGCTTCACACCCATATAAGAGCGTTGGTAAAACTATACTCTCATACATTCCCCTCTTTGCCTCCAAGGACAAAGTTCTTTGTCTCCACAGACTCCTAAGTGCACCACTCACTCTTATATATATATATATATATATATATATATATATATATATATATATATATATATATATATATATATATATATATATATATATATATATATATATATATATGGATCCCACTCCAGGCTTCAAAGCTTTTGTTGACAATTTGCACAGCACAAAGAGAGGATGAAATGTCTTCGGGCGATTGGCTTTTGTTGAAGCGATTGTGAGTGGATTTGTTTCCATGCGATTGTGTGTGTGTGTGTGTGTGTGTGTGTGTGTGTGTGTGTGTGTGTGTGTGTGTGTGTGTGTGTGTGTGTGTGTGTGTGTATGTGTGTTTGTGTGTGTGTATATACTCACCTATTAGTACTCACCTATTTGTGGTTGCTGGGTTCGAGTCTTAACTCCTCGCCCCGCTTCTTCACTTATTGTTACTAGGTCCTCTCTCTCCCTGCTCCATGAGCTTTATCAAACCTCGTCTTACAACTATGTATGGTTCTTGCTTCCACTACGTCACTTTCTAGGCTGTTTCACTTCCTAACAACTCTATGACTGAAGAAATATTTCCTGACATTCCTTTGACTCATAGGAATCTTCAACTTCCAATTGTGACCCCTTGTTTCTGTGCCCCATCTTTAGAACATCTTGTCTCTGTCCACCTTGTCAATTCCTTGCAGTATTTTATATGTCGTTATCATGTCTCCCTTGACCCTCCTATCCTTCAGTGTTGTCAGGACGATTTCCCTTAACTCCTGAAACTAGTCTAGTTGCAAGCCTTTGCACTTTCTCTAATTTCTTGACTTGCTTGACCAAGTTTGGATTCCAAACTGGTGCTGCATACTCCAGTATGGGTCTGACGTATATGGTGTACAGAGTCTTGAACGATTCCTTACTAAGTTATCGGAACGCTATTCTCAGGTTTCCGGAGGCGTGCTCGGTGTTATACTTACCCCATGATCTTTCTCCTTGAGCGAGGTTTGCAGTCTCTGGCCAACTAGCCTATAGTGTGTCTGCAGTCTTCTTGGCCCTTCCCCGATCTTCCTGATTTTGCATTTGGCGGGGTTAAATTCGAGAAGCCAGTTGCTGGGCCAATTGTCCAGCCTGACCAGGTCTCTTTGAAGTCCTGCCTGATCCTCACCTGATTGAATTCTCCTCATTAACTTCACATCATCTGCGAACAGGGACACTTCTGAGTCTATCCCTTCCATCAAGTCATTCACTTAACACCAAAAATAGCACTGATCCTAGGACTGACCCCTGTCGATCACCGCTCGTGCCCACTGTGATACCTCATTACGTACCATGACTCGTTATTGCCTACCTGTCAGGTATTTTCTGGCCCACTGCAATGCCCTTTCTGTTATACGCGCCTGATCATCTAGTTTCTGCACTAATCTCTTGTGAGGAATTGTGTCGAAGGCCTTCTTGCAGTCCAAGAAAATGCAATCAATCCACCCCTCTCTCTCGTGTCTTACTTCCGTTACTTTGTCTAAAAACTCTAGAAGGTTTGTGACACAGGATTTTCATTCCATGAATCCGTGCTGGTTGTCGTTTACAATCTAGTTCCGTTCCAGGTGCTCCACCACTCTCTTCATAATCTTCTCCATCACTTTGCATACTATACACGTCAGAGACACTGGTCTATAGTTTAGTGCCTCTTTTCTGTCTCCTTTTTTAAAATTGGAACTACATTTGCCGTCTTCCATTCCTTAGGTAGTTGCCCAGTTTCAAGGGATGTGTTGAAGATTCTGTGTGTGTGTGTGTGTGTGTGTGTGTGTGTGTGTGTGTGTGACGCTGAATAGTGTTTAAGAAAAGGAACAGTGTAAAATGATCGTGGGTTCCTTAGATATGACTATAGGGGCTCATAGAGGTTTCAGTCCACTTTGTGTCTCACCAATATCTTGATGTTGTCCTGGCCACAACGCAAGAATTGCCTAGTTTTCAATCTTGTCAACCTCAGCTGGGGAGTCGTCTTCTCTGGTTGGAGGTTTATTCTGTGTGTGTGGTTTGGGGTGATTCCCTTGGCTTACAAAACTCTCTGACAGTCTTTCAGCGCTTACCAAATGCGCCCTCTCTCAGATCTCTCTCGTTCTCTCAGATCTCTCCTGCTCTCTTTTAGATCACTCTGCTCTCTCTCTCTCTCTCTCTCACAAACATAAATACACGCACAATTGTTACTTAGCCAAAATTACACAAAAATAAATAGCCCAAAAAAGTTTAGCTTAATTTTGTGTAGTTTCAGGAGGCAAAACACTTCCTGAACCCCTAGCACCAGCTTGTCCTGTCGTGGGAGCAATATTCACTCCGCAGTGCTCTCTGTCTTTCTCTCTGTCTTTCTCTCTATTTTCTCTATCTCTCTCTCTCTCTCTCTCTCTCTCTCTCTCTCTCTCTCTATTTCTCTCTCTCTCTTACTCGCCCTCTATGTCTGTTTAACGTAGCTAAAAAAAAAAAATATGGTTTGTGGCTCAAGCAACAAATCCATCGGTTCACAGCTGAAATACTCAGGATCATTCCTGGAGCGGGTAGAAGCACTGGGAATCTTTCATTACACCTGTTGTCCCTGTATACCTAGCAGTAAATAGGCACCCGAAATGTGGTTGACTGTTGTATGTAGTATTCTGAAGGAATTCTTAATATATCTTAAATAAAGCTGAGCATTGAGGTATATGTGGAGTCAAAAAAGTTATCTATGGAGGCAAAGAAGGGAATGTATGAAAGTATAGTAGTATCAACACTCTTATATGGATGTGAAGCTTGGGTGGTAAATGCAGCAGATAGGAGACGGTTGGAGGCAGTGGAGATGTCCTGTCTAAGGGCAATGTGTGGTTTAATTATTATGCAGAAAATTCGGAGTGTGGAAATTAGGAGAAGGTGTGGAGTTAATAAAAGCATTAGTCAGAGGGCAGAAGAGGGGTTGTTGAGGTGGTTTGGTCATTTAGAGAGAATGGATCAAAGTAGAATGACATGGAAGGCATGTAAATATATTGGGGAAGGAAGGAGGGGTAGGGGTCGTCCTCGAAAGGGTTGGAAAGAGGGGGTGAAGGAGGTTTTGTGGGCAAGGGGCTTGGACTTTCAGCAAGCGTGCATGAGCGTGTTAGATAGGAGTGAATGGAGACGAATGATACTTGGGACCTGACGATCTGTTGGAGTGTGAGCAGGGTAATATTTAGTGAAGGGATTCAGGGAAACCGGTTATTTTCATATAGTCGGACTTGAGTCCTGGAAATGAGAAGTACAATGCCTGCACTTTAAAGGAGGGGTTTGGGATATTGGCAGTTTGGAGGGATATGTTGTGTATCTTTATACGTATATGCTTCTAGACTTGTATTCTGAGCACCTCTGCAAAAGCAGCGATAATGTGTGAGTGTGGTGAAAGTGTTGAATGATGATGAAAGTATTTTCTTTTGGGGGATTTTCTTTCTTTTTTAGGTCACCCTGCCTCGGTGGGAGACGGCCGACTTGTTGAAAAAAAAAATTATATATATATATATATATATATATATATATATATATATATATATATATATATATATATATATATATATATATATATATATATATATATACATATATATATATATATATATATATATATATATATATATATATATATATATATATATATATATATATATATATACATACATATATATATATATATATATATATATATATATATATATATATATATATATATATATATATATATATATATATATATATATATATATATATATATATATATATATATATATATATATATGTCGTGCCGAATAGGTAAAACTCGTCAGTTAGCAAGAACTCATTTAAAATTAAGTCCTTTCTAAAATTTTCTCTTATACGTTTAAGGCATTTTTTTTCATTTATGCTAATGTAAAAATTAATAATTCTGTGCCAAAAGAACCTTAGAAAACTTACCTAACATTATTATAATAAGTACAATTTAATTTAGTCTAATTCAACTAAATATATTTTAGATAAGTTCACAATAATTTAATAAAAACAAACACAGTGAAATATATTTTTTCGTTAGGTTCACAATGATTTATGCAAAATTATTGCATACACAAATTTTCCCTTGCTTTATTCGGCAAGAAAATCGTTGCAAATAGCCGAGGATTCAAATCCATTTATTTTTGTCTAATCAACCCACACATTGGGTTCCAGTGTTCTATAGGGAAGTGTGCTTGGGCCATTGTTATGTATTGTTTACTTCCTGACCTTCACCTCATCCCAAAATCCCATGCCCAGTAAGATGACTGTGCTCTGACATTTACTTATTCGAAAGAGGAAATGCTACATCAATCACTAACTTACAGTTACATTATCCTAGGGAAAACAACAGCAGATTACATTTGGTTCTGAGAAAACACAATCGATGATGGTCTCTAGGTACCACGATGTTAATACTGGAGCAGTGTTAAGAACGAATGTAGAAGTGTACGTACCTGGAGGGTGTTGCGGGAAGTCAGCATCCTCTCCCCCGGTTCATGATCGGGAGAGTGTTGGAACCCGGGGATGAGGTGGATATCCTAGGGGTGAAATTTTATTCCAAACTCTCTGAAGAACCACGTGGTAAATATTGCATTCAAATCAGCCAAGAAACTAACATTACTAAGCCGTATCTCATATCTGCTCGACAATTGAAGACGCAAAATTCTCTACGAGGCACAAGAGAGCTGACACCTTGAGTATGCCCCACTTTCTTAAATTGCCTGACCCAACACATTTTCAGCTTCTGGATAGAATAAAGAGCCAGGCAAAACGACTTATCTCTCACCTGAACCCGGCCTAGATAGATCTGTCATTTCGGTAGAACCTTAAGCACTAGAGGGATGTGAGTAGCCTTAATGTTATGCACAAGGCCAATGTTGTCAAGGTACCACACTTCGCTCTATTTCGTGGACAGCGAGAAGACAGTTTCTGTACAACAAGACAGGCAGCAAACAGTAACTACATTCTAGATGTACCTTTCTTTAGAACACAATTTCATCTGCTATCATTCATCTGGAACATGTTCGTACAGCATAACAACATCAATGAAATAAAATTAGCTAACCAAATGAAGTTGCTGGCACACAGTTGGCTCCAACTACATCTTGTTCCCTGTTTGTATATTTCATAATAAAAAGGATTTCAAATCAGCTGGGTAAGTAACAGCTCCCTGCTCGTGGCCTACTTCTGTAAAACAAAAGCTCCTGTGGAAATAATAGAGAGAGAGAGAGAGAGAGAGAGAGAGAGAGAGAGAGAGAGAGAGAGAGAGAGAGAGAGAGAGAGAGAGAGAGACTGTCTTAATTACAACTTGGGGACACTCTTCCTCCGCTTACATTTTAATGGCTCCATTTTTTACCGAGGGAAGCAGGGATGGTGGGAAGAGAAGGGGAGGAGGGAGGAAGTGATGAAGGGAAGGGGAGGAGAAAAAGAGAGGATTGAGGGGAAGGGGGGAGAAGGGATAGAGAGAGGATTGTTTAAAAGGAGGGAGGGGTAGAGGGGAGAAATTGGAGAGAGAGTAGGATGGAAAGGATGCGAGAAGAGAGGGTAGAAAGGGGAGAGGAATATGTGGGAGGAGAAAAGGGAGGAAACATCCTCGCTTTCGTAACAGCCAGACTATATGCTATGTTCCTCAGTACTTTTTTGTGTTTTTTTCGGGAAATGTTTGTTGTTGCTGTTTGAAGAGTTCCCATGTACATGTGTGTGTGTGTGTGTGTGTGTGTGTGTGTGTGTGTGTGTGTGTGTGTGTACTGTTTACACTAGTCTATTGAATTCAGAGTCTTAAGTCACAACTCATAAAATTAACTTGGTTGCAGCAGTTCATCTCTATCCTCTTAATTTTAGGCATAACTAATTTTGAAACTACAAGTACATTCTACTTCTTTATTACCCCCTTTTTCATAAAGTAATTCGTGGTGAAATTGAAGCATATTTATGAATTTCTGTTTTCTCGTTCTGGACCAACATGTCCACACACTCTCTCCCTCTACACTAGCTACACAATCAACCTCTCATTTTTCTATCCTCTAGTTGTGCTACTTGACTTGTACAATCAGTATCAACTCAGTCTTCCTCCATCTTTTATTCCACTCATTCTAACCCCTACCAAGTCCAAATAATTTCTTTCTTTATCAGTGAGCATCTGTTATGTCATATATAAAGCAGATTCTTTCCAGGCGCTGCACATTTTTTTATTATCATTTCACCGTACTGTACAAAGTATGCATTCCAAGAATATCGTCATGTACCTCAACGCTACCAGTCGGTCCTCGTGCTTACTCTGACTACATTCTATATTTTCCACTATTCAGGTAACTGTATAATTTCCAGTGACTGAAAGATATTACCTGTAGTTTATACGATTCTTTTATTCCATCTTGGAACCCTCTATGGCACATGGACAAGTTTCATTGATCTTGGTGCATTCATTTCATCAAATAGCTTTTTTACTTCTGTCTCCGTTTTCAAGACGGTGTCCTCTTTTGTTGGGCTACTATTTCTCTTCGACTCTGCTTTTTTTCCTTGTACAGAGAGACCACATTTTAAGTTTACTCTTCTACTTTCAGGCATTTTTGTCGTTCTTCCTCTCCTTCCTTTTTTCATTCTTATAATTGTCTTTATATATTTCTTTTAATATGACTTAATAGAAGTTTCAGTTTATATCTAAGTTTGTGCTGTTATGACATTCTCAGATTATTACTTAGCTTTTTGTTTTATTCTTGTCCCTTGGTGTCAGTCTCTCGTACTCGCGATTCTGTTTACTGTCGTCTTTCGCTTTCTTTATTTCTTTTTTGCTTTTACGCTTCTTGCTTTGGCCTTTCTGCATTTTTTGGGTAAGCCATATACATGTTTTTTGCCGATGTTTCTTTTATTTTCTGGATAATTTGTTATTATGTTTTCTGTATTTTCTATCTCGAGAAAAATTTATTGGAGGGTAGCTTAAATTCCTCAGATCAAGTGCCCTTCGCCAGCATCAAATTTCCCTTGATGGATGATGTGAGCTAATAACATTGTGTACTTGAAGTGTAGGTGTGTGTTAATTTGCACAGGTGTGCATGAATCACACCAGGTATGCTTTAATTAACACAGGTAAACACTAATTACAAAACCCGAAATTACTGACGCCCACCAGCCCGAGCAATTTATTTCCCAGAATCGACCGCTGAGAGCCATTACTTATTGTTCATAATTGAACACTTGGAGCAATAAAACAGGAACACTGAGGTCTAAATCGCCTGATGAGGAGATTAATCAAAATGAACGCCACAATGCCCTAATATTCACTGTTTTTGAGGCAAATTGCTTCTGGCTGGTAAGTTATTTCCTGACAGCTAATTTGGACGATACATTTTAGATAAATTATAATGCGTTGGACGGAGGGATAGGGAAAGGGGGTGTAGGTAGGAGTAGAGGTAGGAAAATGTGGGGGAAAGGGAGGTGTAGGAGATACATGCATTTAGGTTTACAAGGGATGCTGGTTGCGTGGCAGGGGTTGAGTGGGTGGGCTGATTAAGGTGACTGGGTGAGGAAGTGGAGAGAATGTTAAGGGTATTGAGGTTGATGGGTGTTACAATGAAGGTGTTAGGTGGTGGACTGAAGTGAATGTTTCAGAGATATACCAAAATTAAGCCTTTGAATGAAGTGCATCTTTCCTGTATATGAAACATTTTTCTTATTTAATTTCTTAACTACTTGAAAAAGTAATTGAGATATCACAAAAAGACTGGGTAGGATCCACTTGTCCCCGGAACAGCCTGAATTCACGTTACATGGATTCAACAGAGTGCTGATAACAGCACGCAGTTGCTGCAGATTTGTCGGTCACAAATTCATAATGCGAATCTCCCGTTCCGCCTCATCCCACAATACTGATCCTTCAATCTGCATGTCGCAGCAGAAATCGCGATTCATCATATCGGGAGATGTTTTTTCTAATCTTCATCTGTCCAGTTTCGATGAGCCTGAGCCCAATGTAGCCTCGGTTACTTGTTCTTAGCCGACAGTAGTGAAAACCGATGTGGAATTCTATTGCTGCAGTTCATTCCCTTCAAAGTTCGACGTACTGAGATACTCCTCTGCATCTCTGCATCCCATTTGAGTTACTGTCACCTTGAGCCAGTCTGGCCATTCTCCTCTGACCTCTCTCATTAACAAGGTGTTTTCACTCACATAACTGCCGCTCACTGGATTTTTTTTTTCTCTGTCAGAATCAAGACGTAGTCGGTTTTTAAACTTGTTTCAGTATCTTTTTTTTTTTTTACTTTCTACTGGGGATTTAATTTCTTTACTTTCTAAATATCATCCTTCGTAAACACTCTAAACCTTTCCTTTTTTAATACATTACATATTTCCTGTTCCACTTCAGGAAACTTTCCATTACATTCTGTTCATTTCATTTTGTCTAACATTTTTTTACGAACTTTTTTTTACGAACTTTAATAAAAATGAGAACCTTTGCTCATATGAACTATTTTTTTTTTTTGAAAGTTTGTTTCTTCCTCTCGTCTTTCATTTGCATGTTCATTACTAACCTGCTTGTATCACTGGTAAGTTTCTTGATTCATCCGTTTCCTAAATTGTTTCCAAGTCCTTTCTTGTTTTTCACAGTTCTCCAGCACATTGTTAAGAAATTCTTAAATATTTTGTCTTGTATTCCCCTTTTGTGAATAAACTAATTTAATTTTTATATACCATTTTATTTCTCTAAAATTCAGTGTTGACGTATGTTTGACCGCAGTTGTGCAAGCGGATGTGCGCGCAGGTGTGTGAAGATGTGTGCATGAGGAGTCCTCACTAATATGTACTCAACTATATTTGGTTACCAGGGTCGAGTCTCAGCCAATGGACCTACTTCTTAACTTGTCACTTACCAGATTCACTCCCTCCTAGCCTCGTGGGCCCTGTCAAACTTGCTATTAAAACTATGTATGGAGACTCCCTTCACTACTACTTCCTTCATTTATTCCACTTCCCGACCACCCTGGATCATCCCTATGATTCATCTGTGTCTTTAACTTCCAACAGTGCCCTCGTGTACTTATTTCCCACCACTCAAACATTCTATTCCTGTCGACACTACTAATTCTGCTGAGTATTCAGTATGTTGTTATCTTATCTTCCCTGACTGTTAAGTCCTCAAAAGTTGTCAACTCTATTTCCTGTAGACTCTCCTCATAACCTTCTCCCCTTAACTCTGTAAAAAGCGTAGTTGCATTCCTCTGCACTCTCTATGGTTTCTTAATATGCTATACCAAGGGTGTGTTACATACTGGCGCTGAGTACAAAATTTAAGATGGGCCAGACATAGTTATTTATGTTGTATAGAGAGAAATGAATATCTCTTCGATAAGATTCCTGAATGCTTCTCTTAGATATATTAAACGAGCATTGGCTGTATAGGATATTCGATCGATGTGCCTCTGGCGATGTGGTCATTACAATGCTCACACTCTTGGTCTTTCTCTTTGAATGTAAGCGCGTGTGTGTGCATGTGTGTATGTATTCAAGTGCTCATGTGCCCGCACATGCGCACTTGTGTCTGCATATGTACGCGAGTGTGTTTGGGCGCATGTGCACGTCTGTGTGCGCGCGCGTGTGTGCATGGGTATGAAAATTTAAATTGCATTTCAGTAGAAGCGCTGTGGCCGAAGAAGTTATACAGCGCTTGGGGGAATGGGAAGCAATCAGGTTCGATCTAAGGAAGGGAACAGGTCCAATTTCTTACATCAAGAGCACCTCACCAGCATCAAGGAACCCTCCTTAAGACCTGTCTTCCCAAATGTGATTGCTAGTGTGCGCTCTTGCTGGTGAATGCCCAACGAAAGGCCGTAACAGTGTAGTGGAATGATCGGGATTCAAACCCATGTTGGTCACTGCTTGCCTCTTTTTTATGTGGTCTGTCGTAACCATGACATATCTTCATCTAATTATATCAGTGAATTACCGATAAACGTGTGAGGAACAGTTGTCAATGCTAAATAATAGCCCAGATGAAGAAAGAAACACTAAACTTGATCTGCTACAGATATGTGGGCGACATCTTCACCATATTGAACTATAACTGGGACATTCTTTGAGAAACCGAACCAACGTGTTCCTTCTGTACAGTTCGAGGTTGAATAGGAAACGAACACTTAAATACCATTATTAGACGTACTGCTCACCAGAAACACCGATCATGTTTAATTTTCAGTCTACAGAAAACCGACAGACACTGCTAGGTCTATTTGTACAATTGGCAGTCATTATTAGTTAAGAAAGATACTACCTGAAGCACATTCTTATCGCACTTAGGATATACAGCTCATTGAAGTTAAACCTAGAAAGAGAAGTCCCCGAAGAACAATTTTTAAAGCTAAGAAACCCTGACTGATTTATTAAACCAGGTAAAAGGAAAGCCAATATCAAATATTATGAAGTTTTAACTCCAAAGGATTCGATTCATTCCAGCAAATCTCAACTCATGGTATGCCTTTCTACACAGGAACAGTCAATCAACTCAACAAATTGACTATCATAATTTGAGAATTGCTTTTCCAATAAACAATTTCTATCAGTTACACAAGATATATCAGATTCCCTGCAAAGACTGCAGTCAGATGTACATTGGCCAGTCCGGTAGCGCACTATGAAGGAAGATCAACGAACACAAGAGGACAGTCTGCGGTAGACAAGAAAGTTCAGTCGTCTTTTAAGATATGAGCAATAACAACAACATTCTTCACTGGTAAGCTCCTGTTATCACACAAATTTAACTATATCTACACACGAGAAGCCATAGAATTAGCTCTCATCGCTTCTACCTAATAACTATTATCTCAAATTTCGCCCTTAATAAGTACCTAATATGGCATCCAACCTAATCCAGAATGCCAGCATTGGATTTGGAACAACATAGTGAGGAAGTGCAGAGGGCATGAAGACCCACGCTGGAGTTGATTCAACCACTCGCTTTCTTCGTGACCTGACGTTTCACATTCACCTGCTTCCTGACCTAATACTCCACACTGACCTGTTTCCTGACCTGACGCTCAACGTGTCATCGTCTCCTCCTGATGGACCTGCTCTCCCTTCTCGAACGTGTTTCTTATCATATTCTGTATCTGCTGAAGAGGACTCCAGTTGGGGGTGGAAATATAAAAAACCATATATACCTCCTGTGCGTCTGTCTCCATGTGGCTTATTACTTAGCATATCAGTTAGATATAATTATTCGACTTAAGTATAATTATATTACTCAGCTTAATTGCAGTAATATCTTCCGCGCTGAGTACGAGCAAAGCGTTTAGATAACGGTGCAATTACCCCTTGAGACTCACCGATGTCAGATGATGTCAGGTTATCCCATTACGTAAGTCTGTGACTTCTTGTTTCCTTGATGAAGAGTGCCTAGTGGCCTGTGAAGGGTTCTTCATCCGAGGAATCGGAGCTAGCCTGACCGTGCCTGATTAATTCAATTTCTCCAAGCATGTATGACCCTTAACGTCTTTACAAATGTACTACTTCTAATAATAAAAATATTTTAATTATTATTATTGTTAATAATATTAATAGTTCTGTATTAATACATTAATAGCAATAATATTAGCATTATTAGTAGTAATAAGAATAAGAATAATAATTTTATTACTATTAATAATGATAATAATTGTATTATTATTATTATTATTATTATTATTATTATTATTATTATTATTATTATTATTATTATTATGCGACTTTGAGGGGACGAGGCGCTTAAAGACGACAGATGTTCTGAATTTTGTTGGCCAAGAGTTTGTCTCGGTCTTTCATACTGTATTCTCCTTCCTCTTCAAGTGGCGTACTTTGACACCGGTCAAGCCTTCT
>NC_091329.1:18378782-18433782 GCF_038502225.1 Cherax quadricarinatus
TCTAAGTTTGAACAAGACATGTCAGTTCACCGTCATCAACAACGGCTGCAGTCATGAGAGCCTGACGATGCTCATGACTGTAATTTGTGCTCCGTACGCTTTTAATCTCTGTCCTCGAGTTATGTTTAAAGTTATTGAGTGATATTTTTTAGTATCTTATTAATAAAGAATGGTCGTACGTTGCGCTGTTATTCATAGTTTTAAATAATTTATTAAGGCGAGAATTTTGGAAGGATTTTTGCTATTTTATGAAAGGAAAAATTGTTTTTAACGTTTCAAAATATCCAAAAATTCAATCTTAAAATATGTCAGTGTCGATTTGCGTCTGTTTGCTTTCTAGTTTGTATATTTATGTTTTTCAACCAATTTACATCAACTTTTCAGCAAAAGAGCTTGCGAGAATTACCATTATGCGGAAAAAAGTCCTTAAATTCTAAGAATTTAAAAACTCTGTATAAGGCTTAACATTAATTGGAATGACAAGGTCGAAGGAGTAGTAGAGTCCATACAAATCTTTGACTAGGCACGACAGGGCCCACCAGGCTAGAAAGTTGTAAACAAGGCGAGTGAGAAATAAAGAGGTAGGACCAGTAGCTGAGACTCTGACCATGCAATAACAAATAGGAGAGTACACACATGCACACACGCACACGCACACGCACACACACACGCACACACACACACACACACACACACACACACACACACACACACATACACACACACACACACACACACACACACACACACACACACACACACACACACACTGACTCACACACACACACACACGCACCTCAGACCTGGTCTGGCTCATTGTCCCAAGAGAAGTCCGTCTTGACAGGTCATTTGTTGTGTCGAGCTCTCCTGAGCTACGATGATATGATAGACAAAGTACGGGAGACATGATAGGAAGGAGGGATTAAGGATAGAGAGAAGAAAGAGTGGGAGGGGTGGGAAGATGAACAGAGGAGATAAATTTGGAGGAAACTAGTCGGAGTATGAAAATATGTAGAACGTGAGGAGAAACAAAAGAATTGAAAAAAAAAAGCGAATTATGATGATAGGGGGTGAATGAGATGTGATGAATATATTAAAGAGAATGACCTGAGATTAACTGATAGATGATACGAGTAGCAGCAGATTAAGAGAAATGAAATATAAGGAAGAAACGAGAAGAAATAAGAATTTGCTTATGAGGAGAGAATAGTCAAAAAAAAGAGGAGGTGGAACTGAAAATAAATTTCTTAATGCGATGAAAATAGAAAGGGTGAATGACAAAAGAAATTCTGATAAAATAGTAAGGTGGTGAGAAGAGAAATGAGAATGCCTGTAACGAGAAGATTACAGATGGTGAGGATTGAGATGACGTACAGAAATGGCCAGAGATTAGTCAAGAAGATAAAAACAAGGAGAAAAGGAGGAGTGGAAAAGTTGTAGTGAAAAAAGGACGAACAGAAAAGTTGCAGCGAAAAAGGAGAAGTGGAAAAGTTGCAGTGGAAAAAAGGGGGAATTGGATATTGATGTAAAAACAGTAGAGAAGATTTATCAATTCTAAGATCACATATGAATGCTTCGAATCCACATATGAATACTCTTAATCTACATATGAATGCAGCGAGCTCACATATCAATGTTGTGAGTCCACATATGAATGCTGTGAGTCATGATATGAATGCTGTGAGCCTACATGTCATTACTCGGAATACACATATAAATATGCCTTGAGTAAATATGTAAATTCTATAAATTAAATATGAAAGCTGAAGCATGCTGTGAATCTATATATGAATATTATTAGTCCACATATGAATGTTACGAATATGCTTATGTTTAAGTACAATAACTGTACACAATAATGCAGTCCAAATATGAATGCTGTCAGCCTACCTACGACTCTAAGTCTTAAATACATATACGACCCTTATTCCTAAATCTATCTGAACAAATACATTTATGACCTGTCTGTCGAATAAATACCATTTTTTTTCCGGCTTAGTGAGGTCCTCCATAAGAGTATTGGATAGTGGAAGCGCTGACCCGCCTGGTGAGTATCTAGCCACGAGTGTCTGCGACTATCCATCCAAAGACTGACTTGGTTCCAGTGGCGCTTAATGCGACAGATCAAGCGATGCGTGCATCATACATGGTGCCACGCCAATGCTTTTATGTGTGTGTGTGTGTGTGTGTGTGTGTGTGTGTGATGAATATTAGTCGCCGAATTGTGGATGCGAGTGTCTTGTCTCGGCTTCCTTCCTTGCCTTTTAAATTACAGTTGCTGGCATTATGAGTCCCTGGTCTCTTGGACATTGTCATACAAACTTTTGAAAATACATTGCGTTTGCCTCTACCATCTTCCTCATTATGTTCCTTCCAGTGAGACTGAAAAAGTATTTCCAAACAACCCTGGGGCTCATCTGTTACTTTAGCTTCCATCTATGTCCCTTAATTTTTTTGGAAGATAGTAAAAAAATTAAATAATGTTTTTCATGCGATAATTGCTGAGTGCAGTATCTGATTAGCTTCAAGCCTTCTGTGCTTATAAAATGATAATGAACCTTTCCAGCAGCTTCAAGCTTAATGTGCCTCTCATTCAAACAGTCTGTTCTTATCTACTTTATCAAATACCCTTATACCTTGTATGTCTTACTCATGTCTTCCTTAGTCATTTCTTCTAGAGTCGTCAGGCAGGTTCAGTTCATATAGTTGCTCCTCATAACTCAATCCTTTCATCTCCAGGACTAGTCTTCTTTCAAATCTCATGTCGTCAAGTTTATGTACGTGCTTGACCAGGTGAGGGACTCCATGATACTACTGCATACTCCATGATTGGCCTGACATATATCGTGCACAGAGTTATAAAAAGTGTAAGTGGTGCGTGCAGCTCTGCCCTGCAGGCAGATTTGGGTTACTGCCTGGGTTTATGACAGTACGCCCTTCTTTTTTAAACACCGGGTTTTACTTTCCCGTAAAAAAATGGGAATCAATGAGAATGCAAGAGATAAGCTTTACAGTTAAAATAGGAAGAAGGCGGTCATAAGCTATGTCATGATATATTGTTGTGGTGTAGGTTAAGGTCCCTCACTGGCAATAGTTCATAGCTATTGAATGTCAATTTAGCCATATTGAGTATTTTCTTTGTCCACGAGCAAGGCAGAAAAAGTTTCGACACTAGTTATTGCAAGGTGTTGCTAATCTAATTGTTTTTGTATGTACTCACCGAGTTGTGCTCATCGAGCTGAATTTGCGGGGGTTAGAGTCTTAGCTCCTAAGCCACAATCGCCGGTATTAGTGGTTCCTAGTCTTGTGGGCTCTATCATGCCTACTCTTGAAACTGTGTTGAGTTTGCCTGTACCACTGCCTCATCTAGCTCATTCCATTTATTTCCCACTCTGAGACGGGAAAAATATTTATGTACCTCTCTGTTGCTTATTTGTGTCTAGCTTCCTTCTATGACTCCTTGCCCGAATGCTAGTTATTACAAAATGTCTGTCACTCTCTTCTTTTTAAAAGCTCTTTAGCATCATGTATGTCGTAATCATGTCTCACCTAGTCTGCCTTTCTCCTAAAGTCGTCTGGATTGGTTCTTTAAGGTGTCTTGTAACTCAATTCTCTCAGCTCTGGGATAAGTTATGTGCCTACCTCTGTATCTTTTCTGGTTATCTTATATGCTTGGTCGGGTGGGGGTTCCTTGCTTGTGCTGCATACTCATGTTAGGTCTAGTATATGTCGTGAAGAGTTCTAAAGAATTCTCTATTAAAGTTTTCGAAGGCAGATCTGAGATTTTCTACCCTCACCTGTGCTACAGAGGATATGTGATTTATTTGCACCTTTGCTGATATGTTGGGTGTGTTATTCACACCTTGAACGATATTTGTATTTTCTTGTATCTAAAACCGTATTCTGTGCTTGGTCGCCTCTGTTTATCCCCAGTTTTCATGACCTTCCTCTTGCTTGGATTAAATTACAGTAACCATGTGCCTTACCCTCCTGCAGATTGTCCATTTCTAAATATAGCCTATTTATATGCTCTGCCGTTAGTTTTACATTATCAGCAAACAGTGACACATACGAGTCAATTCTCACCTGGCAGGTCATTCACGCTTATTAAAAATAGTAACAGTTCTAGTACTGATTCTTGGGAACCCGACTTGTTACACTTTCCCATCCTGAAACATCTGCCCATAATATCACCTCTGTCTTGTGTTTGTTAGTTGTTTCTTGTTCTACTGGTGGACTTCGTACCCCTTTTTGCTTCTCTAATTTGTGAATCGATCTCCGTTGATGTACCGGGTCAAATACTATGCTGTCCTACAGTCGAAGAAAATGGCGTCAAACAATCCTTATTTCTCACGCTTAATTTCTATTATTCTGTTATAGAAGTTCAGTAGGTTATTTTATGTAAAAATGTTCCACCTTTCAAGGAGCTTAACCAACTTTGACCTGATTATCGTTTCTAATGCGTTGGACAGTATACAAGTCAGTGATACTTGCTTGTTATTCTGCGCCTCTTGTATGTCAGTGTCCCCTGCTTGTATACTGGGATCACACTGGTAGTTTTTCAGCTGTCAAGTAGGTTTTACGTTTCAAAGGACGTACTGTAAATCATTGCCATAGGTTCTCATAGTTCTTCCGCTCTTTCATGTAGCATCCATGGTGACATACCATCAAGCTCCATGGCTTGACGGCATATCCTCCTTCGATACATGAATTTTATCCATTTCCAAAGTACCGTATTTAAAGTTTTACAGAATGGCCGTGTGAGGGATGACAACCGTTCTATGCCACGAATTGTGGGTGAAATGACGATGTACAACCACCGCAGCCCTGCCCGTGGTATGAAGCTGCAGTCTGTATGATCCTAGTGTGTTTAGCGCTTCATTTTGATTATCATAAAAATAATAAAGTCGCATTGGACTGTTAGCCTGGTCAACATCTTTATGTCAATGATGGGCATCCGAGTTTTAGCGGGTGGGAGTAGCCTAGCATGTGTCAGAAGTGCTTATGAAAATAAGGGGTCAGACAACTTTGCTTCGGGATTCATTGTTTGCAGTGGAAAACAAATCTTGTCTAATATCGACTTAAGAACATTTCTACCAGGTAGTGTGTTGCATGGTGTGTGATCGAGGTGTGTGCCATGTCAGTATCGTCGTTAATCTATTGTTGTCTCTTAAAAATGACTTTGATCCACTCTTCTTGTTGACACGAGGAAGATTTGTGAATTATCGTTGCGTCGTTGTGAAAGGCGGTGTAATGGTCAGGGTAAGGAAGGGGTTAGAGGTCAAGAGAAGGAAGGTTGAACGCCCGTACTGGGTTTGGACAACGAAGGATTACCCGAAAGTAGTTTCGGGATTTGAGGGCACCACCCAGTGGTCGATAGATGTTGTTGTTACTAGGGTTCCAGAAGAATGGGTTGTCTCATTTATCATAAAGCAAAATGACAGTTCAGAGAACAAACTGCAAGAAACCAGGAACCCACCATGAGAACGATATTCTCCGTTATGACCAACAGCGCTGCTGTTCTCTGGAAACCACCACTTTAAATTGCCTGTTGTACACCCCCAGGGTGACGCTTCCAGAATTGACTAACCTAATTATTATTACCAAGGGGTAGCACTAAACCCGTAGAGATTTTACAGCGCCTATGGGAGGGGGAAGGGGGTTAGAGGCATTCAGGGAATTGGAGCACAGATCCAATTCCCTAGATCAAGAGCCCCTCGCCATCATCAAGACACCTCCCTCGAGGGATTACTGAGCTAAGCTTTGCGAAACCACTTGTTTAGATAAGAGCAATAATCGCATAATAATCTTTCAGCTAATAATAACTGTGGGTTAGTGAACACTAGGACTTTCACACTCACTTGCTTCTCCTGCATTCAAAAAATCTTCAGTCATCAGATGTCCTGTCTGGTGGCAACCAAGTGCCTCGCCGGAGTGTCTCCTGACATGCTCCACCCATCGGGTGGAGTGACATGATAACCACAGCACTGTCAACAGAAACTAATTTAGAACATGGCAGAAAGTTGAGACTTTTCTCTGAGCAGGATTTCACCAAAGGGGAAATTTCCCCACTAATAAGGCCAATTAGAGAAAGGCTGAATGGCGGATATTTAGATTTAATCTAGGAAAGGGAAAAAAAGTTTCAGTTCATAGGATCAAAAGCTCCTTCGTCGCGGTTACGATTCCTCTTGATGGGGTCTACGTGAAGGTCGGTCCGGGGGGGGCAACGCCCACACGGCCAGGTCCTTGACTAGGCCTCCCGGTGGATCAGGACCTAATCATCCAGGCTGTTACTGCTGGCCGCACGCAATCCAACGTACGAACCACAGCCCGGCTGATCATATAATGACTAATGAATGGGAAGTAATCAAGTTTGATCCAATACTCTTAGCGAAAAATCTTTCACCAGCATCTAAATCTTTGTGTCCCCTTACCCCTTCCTTTTTCCCCTCCTCTTTTCCCTTCCTCTTCGCTCCTTCCTCTTCTATCAGTCTCTTCCCTATCTCCACACTGAGGGAATAATAATACAGAGGTTGAGTATATCTCGTTAAGCATATATTATTATTATTATTATTATTATTATTATTATTATTATTATTATTATTATTATTAATATTATTATTAATCATACATTCATGTAGGGGTTTAACAGATCTTGGGGAATTTGAGGCAAAAATATTTGATCCATGGAAAGGAAGGATAGTTATAATTCTTTGGATCATGGCTGAACAAGGTGTTGACACCTTCCGTGAACTACATCAGGAGGCTGAACAAGGTGTTGACACCTTCCGTGAACTACATCAGGAGGCTGAACAAGGTGTTGACACCTTCCGTGAACTACATCAGGAGGCTGAACAAGGTGTTGACACTTTTAGTGAACTACATCAGGAGGCTGAACAAGGTGTTGACACCTTCCGTGAACTACATCAGGAGGCTGAACAAGGTGTTGAGACCTTCCGTGAACTACATCAGGAGGCTGAACAAGGTGTTGACACCTTCCGTGAACTACATCAGGAGGCTGAACAAGGTGTTGACACCTTCCGTGAACTACATCAGGAGGCTGAACAAGGTGCTGACACTTTTAGTGAACTACATCAGGAGACTGAACATGGTGCTGACACCTTCAGTGGACTACACCAGAAGACTGAACATGGTGCTGACACTTTTAGTGAACTACATCAGGAGACTGAACAAGGTGTTGACACCTTTAGTGAACTACATCAGGAGACTGAACATGGTTCTGACACCTTTAGTGAACTACATCAGGAGACTGAACAAGGTGTTGACACCTTTAGTGAACTACATCAGGAGACTGAACATGGTTCTGACACCTTTAGTGAACTACATCAGGAGACTGAACATGGTGCTGACACCTTCAGTGTACTACACCAGGAGACTGAACAAGGTGCTGACACCTTCAGTGTACTACACCAGGAGTCTGAACAAGGTGCTGACACCTTTAGTGAACTACATCAGGAGACTGAACATAGTGCTGACACCTTTAGTGTACTACATCAGGAGACTGAACATGGTGCTGACACCTTTAGTGAACTACATCAGGAGACTGAACATGGTGCTGATACCTTCAGTGGACTACACCAGAAGACTGAACAAGGTGCTGACACCATCAGGGGAAGAATTAACTATTCCAGGATAATTATAGCTTCATTTCAATCGTTTCTTCCATTTGTGTTTAACACCTCATTAACTATTATCTCCCTCTATCTCTCTTTCTCTTATTCACTCATTAAGTAACTCTTTTCTTTGCGCAAATCACATGATAATTCATTCTTTGAAGGGAAAGGAGTAATTGGGTTTGTATTATCTGTAAATGTGACGTGAGTGTGTGTGTGTGTGTGTGTGTGTGTGTGTGTGTGTGTGTGTGTGTGTGTGTGTGTGTGTGTGTGTGTGTGTGTGTGTGTGGGATCATAACTTTTATTATTTTTAAAGTGAGATTCCACAATGACGTTTAAGTAACTTTTTTTTTGTATGTAAGGAGCACTGGGGATTGGATGTGGTTGCTTCTTGTGACGGTAGGCACCGTACTGGTAGGCCAAGAGTGAAGAAAATTTTTCAGCCCACCAGATGTACGTATCCACTGATTTGTAAAACCTTCACTGTTGCCCCAAGCAAACTTGCACCCCCCCCACACCCACCCACCTGTATCCAGTACCCATACCCACTTGCCTCAAGTACCTGCCAAACTTACACACCTGTCTTCTAATTATTAATCAATGATCGCAAAAAAGCAGGAAAAATCAGTAATTTTCAGAAATCTACGAGAGACAAAGCTGCCGTTGATGCTTTCGTTGCCTCTTAAGTTATATAATGATGATGTTCATAATTAATTCGGTAATGTAGGAAAATTACATGTAATCACACTTTATTATTTTATGAGGGATTAGAAACGTTGTATATTAACCTGGATTATTATTATATTCATGCGGAAGCGATAAACGGTAGGGATTACACAGACCCCTACCGTACAGAGCCTTGGGAATGAGAGGTAGCAAATTTGATGCAAGGCAGGGGAGGATAGCTCCATTTCCTAGCTTCAGCAGTCCTTGATCAGCGTCAAGGCATTCCTTCGAATGGTTATTAACCTGAAGCCCCCATACAATTGCTTATAATAAATTCCTCGAAAAATGGTGTAACTGACGTTAAAAAAAATTGATCAGAAGAGTGAAAAAATTACTTGTGTAAGGTTATCGAAGGAATGACATCCTGCTGATGTTATAAATCTAGATACTACTGTAGATATCCTTAGTTCCTTAATTTTCTAACATTTGCTATATAAGAAGTCTTTTGCATCATAGATTGTACTCAGCGTAATCTGGCAGACATTGAGTACATGTAGGTAGCACCTTGATCTCGCGCTTAGCGGACTGAGGATCGAGCCTTCACCACTTCTTGTTGTGAATAACCCACAAGAATTTAGTACTCCCTAGTCTAATACACACAACAAACAGGCAAATTACCAGTGGCGTCGTCTGGCCCCGGACTGTGGTGAGAACACCCTGACATGTTCAACAATGATTATCCTTCACTAACTCCGTCACTGACTCTTCCATGGATGACGTAGCAGGATGGCTTCACGTTGGCTCATATATTTGCTAGCAACTCTGCGGGACAACAACTGACAATATTATTCATTAATACTAAGACTTATGTACTTCTCAGTGTATGAACACTGAAAGTTTGCTATAATCAAGATATTATGTATTAAATAGTTCATTAGTAGTATGCAGGTGAAATGCAGCCTTAATGACCCTCGTAAGTATTAAAATGTTCTTGATTGGTAGTGTAGAGGTGAAATACGTACTTCCTTACTGGTCCAATCAGTCATTAAGGTGTTCTTGCTTGACAATGTTCAGTTGAAATGCAACCTTTATGGCGCCTCCCTACAACAGAGGGTCACTTTGATGGGGGGAGTGAGGGGGTTAGTAGTTTGTCTTCCTGGTACCAAAAATTGAGGGACAATGTGTTTAATGTAGCTATCAAAATGTATCTAAAAATGATTATTTACAATTTTTCGGACTATTTCCTGCTTACGACTACAATGAAAATATATCGATTAATTATTCGTTATTTTACATTGAGAATACCAAATCTCTTAGATTTTATTGTGCGCTTCATTTGATTTTAAAAAACACGTGAAATATTAAAAAAAATAAGAAAAATATAATGTGATTCACCTGTATCTTTTACCCACTAAACTGACTCGCCTGTCTTTTTCACGCTATAAACCGACACACTTTTCCCTTGTACCCACTGACCATTTGCGTCCTGTGCTCACTAAGCTAACTCACCTACCTCCTGTATCCACAAAACAGACACACCTGTCTCTTTTACCCTAAACTCACCTACCTGTCTCCTTGCCTACTAAATTCACCCCCATGTCTCTTGTACCCACTAAACTCCCTCTCATATCTTCTGTACCCACTAAACTCGCTCGTATGTCTTATGTGCCAACTAAATTTACCCACGTCTTCTGTACCCACTAAACTCACCCACATGTCTCCAGATTATCGAAAGGGGAATTATTATTATTAGGAACAGCAAACTGCATGAGGATCATACAGAATAGGAGATAATTAGAGTTGATCTGAGGAAATGGAGGCTTGCTCCAATTCCTTAAATCAAAGCCATTCCCCGTTATCAAGGTACTCCAATTTTAAAGGGGCAGCGTCAGCTACTCCCGCTATTGTATAAATATCATTGTCTCAGTAATTACTTTTTTAATGCCCAAAAATTACCTTCAGTCACAAACACACATTACATTATGAAGGATTATGAACGTCCGAGAGAACCTTTATTAAGCTGGAGATCCTTAATTTACCCTCATTTGTAACTTTCAACACTACTGAAAATGATGTTGAAAATGAATCTATTTTGTTCAGTCTTCTAATATTTTTTGACCATTTTGCCTGTTTGTGTAAGGTAATTGTAGAACTGGCAGCCATGTTAATGTGAAATATATGGCAGTGTAAGTTTCTTTAACCTTAAAGTTTAGTGAAGCTTGCTGGATGACAGTCGATGTACCACCGATACAAAGAGGAAAATAGTCTCCCCCTCACAGGCATTTATACCATTTTTCTTACATTCTGTCAGAATCGGTGAACTGGTCTTAATTTTTGGTAACCAAACCTAACCATTAAACGCTCATGGGGACGTCGGACAGGACAAGTGCATCGGTAAACCAAAGTTTGTTTATAAATAAATATTTTCTTTGGAAAGACAGTTTATGTGAGTAGACAAATTCTGTAGCAGTAGGTTTGCTGTTCTCTAGTGTCATCAGTGTGACGTATCAACGCGTCTGCCAATGGCAGATTTCACTAGCTGGATCACTGCGTGTTAACGAGCACATTAAGGTCGACGACTTCTCATTGGCTCAGACATTTGTTGTCAATTCAGCGGGTCATAACCGGCAGTATTAATGCAGAAGGTTTAAGGAACGGGAGCATGTACAGACAGAGGTGTATATATTTCTGTGTTTACAAACTTAAAACATTACGTAATCCCCACACTATTGATTATAGCTCTCTAGATGTTAATATCTAGGTGAATTACCAGTGCTCGGAAGTGCATCAGTATTTGCCACTTGACCAGTGCTCGCCAGTTTTCGTGGAGATACTGAGTATAGATTTTCGTTATGGCAAAATTCAGTGATTGATTGTGGGTAAAAATTGAAAAATGATTGTAACTGCGTTGATTAAGTATTTTGATGAGAAGAAAACTTTGTACTATTGTGTGTAGGCAACTTTGTAATCGCGTGTGACGGTAACTTTTTACTCTTTTGTGAAGGTAAATTAGTACTCTCGTGTGAAGATAACTTTGTACTAACGTGTAAAGATAATGATCTTCGTTTACGGGCCCTGCCTCTAATGGGTTACTTCCGATAGCCTGCAGACTCCAGTGCAGCGTTTAAGGGTAAGAACGATTAGACACGAATCTGTACTAATCAGCACCTCAAAGGCGATGCTTTGTTGCCGATGAGAGGCTCTTGACTAGAGTAATTGGGCTTATCATCCTTTTTATTGCAACGAACCTGATTACTTCTCATTCCCCAAGGCGCTGTATGACCCCTTCGGGTTTCGCGTTACCTTCTTTCACCCTCCATTTCCAGCTATGAATGTAATTATGAAAATTAGTAATCATACAGTGTTACTAGTGATATTTAGTGGTACAAAATTTGAGAGTATCTTACTGGAATTTATCG
The DNA here is from genome assembly GCF_038502225.1 of Cherax quadricarinatus. Taxonomy (NCBI): domain Eukaryota; kingdom Metazoa; phylum Arthropoda; class Malacostraca; order Decapoda; family Parastacidae; genus Cherax; species Cherax quadricarinatus. Next base: position 18,390,502 of record NC_091329.1, read on the forward strand.
GTGACTAGTCAGAGGAAGACATGCTAAGAGACGTCTGCATGTCACTTGGCCCTCACAAAACCGAATGTTAATGAAAGCCTTACAGCAGCACAAAAATATTAAATTTATTTAGCTAAAATGAAATCGTTTGCATTATTTAAACAATTGTTGTCCACTGAATTTGTTAAATAATAACGTATTTTTTCTGAACCCAGAGTGTAACGCTTTTCAGAATTTTAAATACACATGTTTGTTGCATTTTGAGCATCGTCCTACAAGACAGTTCATAAAATACTTGTAGGGCAGGATAACAAGCACTTGATACTTTGAATTACGTGCAATATGTATGTATTTCTCTAGTGCCAATGATCATTCAGAACTCCAATAATTGTAGGGAAATTGTTTCACGAAGGGCATTAATTCTCAATACCGTGAATAAAGATAAAACGCGTTTAATAAACTCTGGTTGTGTGGACCCTCTTGCATTATTGGGTTGGGTATGGCACAATCTTGAGAATTATAAATATCGAATAAAGAAAAGGTAAGCTAAGAGCATGGCTTCCACAGATAATAGGAATGTTATTTGTAAGATGGTATACAGTGAACGGTAACAGAACACGCATTACACACATATATCTTTGCCGCACACTCTGAGTATCGGCTTGGCTTCTCAGTAGGACCGAATTAAAGAGGCAGTCAACCGGGGCGCCTGCTCCGGATGAGGCAGGTGGGTGGGGTTGTTGTATGAGACAGCTGGGTGGGTTGCCACCCGTTGCCACGATAGTTGGTGCGTTATCTCAGCAAGGTATGCCACTGAGATTACTGAGTGCAATCATGGGTTCTTCCTGCCATGACCCGACACAGAGCCGGCTGTTGCCTTATTTTACATTTGTCCTTAATCACCACCAATTTGCCACGCTTCTGCCATACGGCCGACACCCCTGAATGGGTCATAAGATGACCCATTCAGGGGTAGAAGAGATAACTGAAGGTGTGTATAACGCACGCAGTTATGTCTTCTACCTCAAAACACAGCTTAACGTCAAGAATTATTTTCCCTCTCACATGATCACTAACATAAAATTAAAGCTATATCACATTAATTCTGTACGACAAAGTGGGGAGAAGATGACTACACTTGGAGGGATGGAGCATTTGGAAACAGCATTAAAAAAATTCAGATTTTTTCACAGGCATAAATGGGGACAGTGTATGGTAACGAAGCATCGCATAGTTCTAGTTAAGGTTTAGAAAATTATTGAGGAGTTTTAGATAAACTGGTCCACTCACTGTTCACATGTAAGGTTTTACCTGAGTTGGGGAACAAGTCTCTTTGACTTGGTTCCTCCTTTTTTTTTATCTTTTAATACCAGAATTCAAAACAGAATTCACCTTCCAATCATTTTCCCCTCACAGCACAATTCATCTTGGAATGAAAATATCCTTCCCTTTTTTGTGCCTTAAAACACTTCCTGTTTTCCACAGTTTTGAAAACCACTCGGGGTTCATTAACCTCAAAACGTGGGCATTTCTTTCACCTTTCTTGTCTCAAAATATTTTTTGTGCAATAATCCCTCAGAGTTTTCTGGGTGATCACGGTTATCTTTTTAAAATCTTTTCTATATCAATGCACAGTAAATAAGAGACATATGCAGTACATGGGTATATTTATTGTGGAGAAGTTATGCCAACCAGTGGCTTTGTCAGTCCAATACAGACAATTCTGGAGATGGAACACTAATTAATCTGAGGTGATCAGTCTCTCAGCCTTGAAAAGAGGTATTCAGTCCACAAATCTCGATGCTGGACTGATGAACTAAACACGTCCTTTGAAAGCTGAATGACATTTTACCTTAAACTATTTCTTCCTGTCTAACCCCGACTACAGTATTATTCTTAGTTTTGGATTAATAATCCCGCTGGTTGAGGAAAAGTTTATACAATAAAGATACCTCAATGTTGCGCGTGTTTTTTTTTTACGTACCTGTCGATTTTGTATACCTTTAATGCATGAATACGTCTGGCCCATGACAACCCATGTAGGTAGGTTCAAGTGATGCCATACACGCTGGTCATATGTGTGTATCAGTCTTCAAATCTAGTGGGAGGCATACTTTTTTCCTTTAACTTTCTCATAAATCGCAAAAATAACTCACTACAAAGAACACATTATACCATAACAGAAGAGCAAGATTGCCAAGTATGATCTTCACTCACAGCAATTAACTACGATTGATCCAGACGTAGTTAAGCTAATGAACAACATTCGTGATTCAGTGACTCGAAATTAGTAAAACTTGACGGGATGGTGATTGGTAAGGTGGTGGTATTGAAGGTGGTGGTATTGAAGGTGGTGGTATTGAAGGTGGTGGTATTGAAGGTGGTGGTATTGAAGGTGGTGGTATTGAAGGTGGTGGTATTGAAGATGGTGGTATTGAAGATGGTGGCATTGAAGATGGTGGCATTGAAGATGGTGGCATTGAAGATGGTGGCATTGAAGATGGTGGCATTGAAGATGGTGGCATTGAAGATGGTGGTATTGAAGATGGTGGTATTGAAGATGGTGGTATTGAAGATGGTGGTATTGAAGATGGTGGTATTGAAGATGGTGGTATTGAAGATGGTGGCATTGAAGATGGTGGCATTGAAGATGGTGGTATTGAAGATGATGGTATTGAAGAAAGTGGTACTGAAGGCTGTGGTTGTGAGGGTTGTGATTGTAAGGGTGGTTGAGGGAGGTTTCTCTTAGAATGACTGTTGTCCTTGTGAAAGTGATTGTTGTTGATGTGAGGGAGAGAGTGGTTGTACTCACTGGGGATGCGAGAGTAGTAGCTGTGACTGTGAGGGTGGTAACTGTGGTTATGAGGGAGGTTGTAGTGGTTGTGAGTGCAGGTGTTGTGGTTGAGAGATATGGCAAAGAGTTGTAAGGTTTGGGAGGCTGTTGTTGTGAGGATGGGCCAGGGTATTGAGGTTGATTTAGGTCCACTGTCAGCACTCACCACCACCAGTCTTTATCACTATCAGAACCCTTCTCCTCACCACTCCTCACCACCACCCAGCACTGAGCTCTTCCCGTCACTATATCTCAAAAACTAATTTCGCCTAATGATATGCATATGCCGAGTCTCTTCCCCAGGTCTTGTAAAGACACGTCAATTAGCACACCTTTGCTTCCAATTCTTCGTTTAATTAGTGTTTTAAATGGGTTTTGTCTTGAGGCAATTTTTAAATAGAAATTGTGAGTTTTAAATTTTAGATCAGTTAACAGAAATTTGACTGTGTGTACTCGCCTAATTGTGGTTACAGGGGTCGATTCATAGCTCCTGGCCCCACCTCTTCACTGGTCCCTAATAGGTCCACTCTCTTCGTGCCCCTTGAGCTGTATCATACCTCTTCTTAAAGCTATGTATGGATCCTGCCTGCACTACATCACTCTCCAGACTGTTCCACTTCCTAACAGCTCTATAACTGAAGAAATATTTCCTGTGATTCATTTGAGTTTTTAACTTCTAGTTGTCACCCATTGTTGCTATCTCACATCTCTGAAACATTCTGTCCCTATCCACCTTGTCAATTCCTCTCGGTATTTTACATGTCGTTATCATGGACCCTCTATCCCTCCTATCCTCCAGTGTTGTCAGTTTGAGCTCCCTTAACCTCTCCTCGTACGACAAACCCCTCAGCTCTGAGACTAGTCTTGTTGCAAATCTTTGCACTTTCAAACTGGTGATGCATACTCCAATATGGGCTTAACGTACAAAGCGTACAGTGTCGTGAATGACTCGTTACTTAGATGTTGAAACGCCATTCTCATGTTTGCCAGGCGTCCGTATGTTGCAGCAGTTATTTGATTGGTGTGCGCCTCAGGTGTGTTCGATATTATGCTCACCACAAGATCCTTTTCCTTGAGTGAGTTTTGCAGCCTCTGACCTCTTAGGCTGTACTCCGTCTACGGTCTTCTTTGTCCTTCCCCAAGTTTCGGAATTTTGAACTTGCTGGAGTTAAACTCCAAGAGCTATATGTCGGGGACCAGGCCTGCAGCCTCTCCAAATCTCTTTGTAGGCTTACCTGATCCTCGTCCGCTTGTATTCTCCTCATTAGCGTCACATCGTCTAACTCTATCCCTTCCGTTATGTCATTCACACTTTTGTGTGTGTGTGTGTGTGTGTGTGTGTGTGTGTGTGTGTGTGTGTGTGTGTGTATGTATGTGTGTGTGTGTGAGAGAGAGAGAGAGAGAGAGAGAGAGATTATCCATTTTTTTGCAGTTACCTCTCTGTGGTTAGCTTCTGGTGTCCCTGATTCTCTTATTCCTTTAGCTTTTGTTTTCATCATTGCTAATGACTGTTTCCGGCACAGCTTCCTCCTGGAGCTATTACCTTACTCCAAGTATTCTTGGTTTTTCAGTTGAATACTCGTGTAATCTATTTTACACTATTTCTTCAGCAACTTAAAATTGTGTCGTCTTGCCCACACTATTGCTATTTATAAGACATTTTCCACTTATGTGTCTTCGTGTCGTCTCAAGAGCTATGTGTTGGGTCAGCATGTTACATCTGAAGTGCTTCTGTTTATAGATGCATAAGCAGAGTACTGTTCGTTGGTTATGTCTGTTATCTTTTATTTTCACCACTAGAGAGAGGGAGGGAGGGGGAAGGGAGAGGGGACCTGACCCCCCCCTTACACCTGACAGGCTGTGAATCGTAACTCATTCACAACATCAGCTTAACACACTGCTTACACGAACAGTAATTGCGGTTTTTTTCCCTTCAGCTACATCCTTTACATTCTTCTCCCTCTCCTCCATTGCCCTCTCCCTCCTCTTTCCTTCATCCCCCCATCCTTCTCTCCTCCATCCCCTCACTCCTATATTCCATCCCCATATCCTCCCTCTTCATAAATCGTGAACTCAATCCCTCTCCCTTCCCCTATCACCTTCCCGCCATGTCCATAATACAGTGTGCTCGTATATAAGCTTTCGTGTGTGTGTGTGTGTGTGTGTGTGTGTGTGTGTGTGTGTGTGTGTGTGTGTGTGTGTGTGTGTGTGTATGTATGTGTGCTCTCGCTTTAAACAACCTGTGCTTGCATCTGTTTCAGCATATTTTCCTACATACATTAGCAGCTCTTTGCTGTACAGGACATAACCCAGCCAACTGGAATTCATTTCCTCATCGTTTCAGAGGTTTTATAATACGTTTTATAATAGCAGACAGAGGTAGAAGGGAAGTCATTAGGCATACAGCGCTTAGTTTTGATTGTAATAATAATACTCAGACATAAAACAGTAAAAAATAGTCTATAAGTAAAAATTTTTCCCCTTCTCAGCCAAAAAAAAATGGAAAGGCATTAGAATGGGTAACGGAAAGGAATAGGCAGAACGTGGAAAAAAAAAACTAAGGGAAAACCCGTGTGGGTTATTCATCTGGAAGTGTTGGACTCAATCCTGTGAGTGACAACCACTTGACAGATATATTATTCTCCCGGTCAGTGGTCACAGATATACAAATCGATTTACAGACAAAACAAAAATTCCATATAAAGGCATTTTCCTGTATTTAAAAGCGAAGAGGAAAACAGTACACAAAGAGGGTCTGTGTATACTGTGAGTCTAGTTAATGGTCCAAGTCGGGCCGAAACGTTGTCACAAGTTTCAGTCTTCTCTCTGCGAGTTACTTTTGTAATGCAATATTCCGAGGTATAATAATTATAGTTTACAATAACCCAAGACTTGTTATCCGGTCGTTAGGGATCTCCACCCGCGGCTGGTCATGTGAAAGCAAAGTTTAAATTTCGTTAATTCCGAACTTTCACCCTGGAGCCTAATCAAGGTAAAAGCCCAGGTGTGCAGAAAGCTATCGTTAATTACTTCTGCCGAGAATTTGGGAATGCTGGGAATTGAAATGTGTGTGGTTAGGATGTTGGGTTTGGCAGGGTTAAGATTGGGGGTGATGGGGATGAAGATGGTTTTGGGTTGGGGAGGGTTTGATGCCTTGGCTGAAGGAGATTTTTTTTTTGTGTGTGTGTGTGTGTGTACTTACCTGTTTGTGGTTGCAGGGTCGAGTCACAGCTCCTGGCCCTGGCTTGTTTGTGTGTGTTATTCATCACTATACTTGTCAATCAGGATTTTCTAGTACCCTGTAGGCACCGTTGTTTTTCCTCACTTCATAATTGTTACTCCTCGTTTTCCCGTTGATGGTGCTAAGACAAGGTGTGTATGAAATTAATTAATTGTAATTACTTGGTTGAGTTGGCAATTCAAGTTTGACTGAAGCTCTGTGCATGAAGACTATTGCAGGAGCAGAGCTATGTTGTTGTGCCTTGTCTTTTGTATTTACTTTGTGATATTAGTCTTTAAATTTTGAAAGAAGTTATAGCATATGCTACCTGCTCCTCCAGGAATCAATTCCATTTGCCATTCTGTGGAAAAAATATTTTCCCCTGAACTTTTGACACCATTTTTATCACAGTTGAAACCTGCAGTTTGCACTCTGTCGAGAGTGTCAGCAAATACTGAGTATCCATCACCTTACATCATTGTTTCATAATTTATTTTTAGTTATCTCTTTCCTTCAGTCTTCCAGCAGTCACTTTCTGGGCCTTCAGTCGCGTTTACCTCATTAACATTTTTTTCTTACGCATCTTTAACAATTTTGTATTTTATCTACACTTTTTTGTGAATACCACAAACACAGCCACATATTTAATTTGTACTCAAACGTTTGCTGTGAACAGTACATTTTAGCATTTCATTATCCATATATATTAAAGCAATTTCGAAGTTTGCAAGCACAGAATAGTCTCTTACTACATTCACGGGATATTTTCTATCTTTAATAATATTTATCATTCTCTACAGGTATCTAACAAGACTGACTTTATCAGTTTCTCTCCTACATTTACAAACTTCCAAAGACGTTAAAATAAAATATATCTCAGGTGCGGCAGCACCATTATTTACCAGGACCAAATTACTATTTATTTATTTTTTTTTACTTTTTCTAAAGATTTGGTTACTTGGTCTATGATCATCATAGGGCTTTTTAAATTTTCGACGCCTTCCATTACATATCATTCCTCTATTCCAGTATTCATTCCTCGCTCCATTTCTTTAATTATCTAAATCTGCTTGCAGAGTTATACTCATTTAACAATTTAGTTGGTATTGCAAAGCTGTTCTCTTATTTTTAACTATTTTGTAGACGTTCATCTAATTTCTAGCCGTCAAAAGCAGACTGGAGGTGTCATTATAAAAGCTTGCTCTTATAAAAGTTTGTTTTCTTCATTACTGTCGACAGTACACTTCTGTATACGTCTATTTAACTCTGGAATTTGCATCATAATTTTGGATCATCTGATCGCTTTCATATAGCATAGATGTTAGGTAAAAAGGACACAAGTGCAGCTAATGTGATATTTTGTTGTGGCAACGTTTCACTCTCGAGGAACTCCCGGAGAGTGAAACGTTGCCACAATAAAATGTCACATTAGTTGCATTTGTATCATTTTACTTAACATTTTGTCGGAAATTCTACCAGCATTATTACAATTTGTATAGTATGGATGTGTTAATACTCGGCTATATGAGTTTCCGGTATTATTTAGGTTCCTGAGCCTATCAATATAAGTTTAATCATTAAAATAATGATACACTGTGCCAACTAACTGATGAACAAGATATATGAGCATCAGCTGGGTATCTTGATTAAGATGCTATGGTGTTGCACTTGTCTTATTAATCATAAGCTTAGATCCTTTATTTCAGGGACCATCCTGATGGAAAAACCTCTATTTGCTTTGTATGGTGCGAACTCCGTGCAGCTCCTGCACGGAGCCCCTGGGTGGAGTCCCTTCATGGAGACGCTGCACGGAACCTACACATATCTTAAATGTGTGGTGAGTAAATGCTTGTTTCTTACTCCTGATGCCTGAAGGAATTTTTTTTTTTTTGCTAACATTTTATTCAGTTCGTGTGTTTCTCGGGCAATAGATTTTAGTATTATAACACAGACCATCCTCTTAATAAACATCAGTGTATCACATTCACTAAGACCGTCAAATGTGTGACTGTGTCGTTGGAAGATGTGATTGACGATTGATTTTAAGGAGCGCTGAGTCTCCGCTTTGTGTTCACGCTTTCATTTGATGTATTATTTGATGCATTATGATTGGTGACACTACAACCCAAATTAAGTAATAAATATTGCGAAAATTGCTTAAAATCGAGGATGAAATATCTACATTTGCTTTAAGAGGACAGACTGGATAACCATTTTTAGGACTTTCTCCTTTATTTCATTTCTATATTCAGTATTGTGGTTGAATTCTAGCAACCACTTCTCTGACAATACCCTAAATTATTTCATATCCTTATGTAATACATAAGCAAGTATCAACGAGTGAGTTGCAGACTGATTACATTTACATAGAAGGAAATGTGTACAGAAATATTCTTGAAGATATAATATTTTTTATGATAGTCTTCTCCCACCAGTCAAGGTGACGTAGAAAAAAAAAGGAGCACATTGACCATCATTTATTCATTAGTTGCCTTGCCACAAGTGCGCATGTATTATAGATGATATGAACTTCCGAATTTCAACATTTTCACCCTTCAGAGTACAAGCCGGACTCACGCCCGGCTAACTAGTTTCGATAAATCCTTTCATGAATATTACTCTGCTCCCCAACAGAACGTAAAGCACAAATCCACTTGTCTCAATTCTCTGTGATCTATTACGCTGCTTAAGCTACTAGCACTCGGAACCTCTTACCCTTCCTCCAACCCCTCCTAGGACGACACGGACTACGTCCTTTCACCCCAGATTTATACAAATCTTGGCCATCCTATTCTACTCCATCCTCTCTAAACGCCTCCACAATCCCACCGTAACCCCTGAAACCCTCTCCAGGTATCCAGGTAGCCCTCTGAATTGTACCTTTGGTAGTCCCATTGGCAACATATTTTAACCTATATGTTTTTGGGAAATTTTCTGTTCATGTTACAAAAAAAAATCCAATGCAGTTTGTGGTCATTAGTCAACCTGTTGGATAGCAGAGATAAAACTATGATAAAAAACACTGAAATTAATGATGAGTTCACACAAGCAAATATTTATTCAACTGATCATACCCGTGGGTGATATTTGCAGCATTTTGTGTTAGTGTATTACGTATGAGATCCTTTGTTTTACGTCAGTGGAGAGAAATTGAAAAGATTTTTGCATGGATATAAGCTTTTTCATGCATCTGAATGTGTGTATATATATATATATATATATATATATATATATATATATATATATATATATATATATATATATATATATATATATATATATATATATATATATATATATATATAATGTCGTGCCGAATAGGCAGAACTTGCGATCTTGGCTTAAATAGCAACGCTCATCTTGCCATATAGGACAAGTGAAAATTTGTGTATGCAATAATTTCGCCAAAATCATTCTTAACCTAACAAAAAAAATATATTTCACTGTGTTTGTTTAGTATTAAATTATTGTAAACAAATCTAAAATATATTTAGTTGGGTTAGGCTAAAATAAATTATTCTTGCTATAATAAGGTTAGGTAAGTTTTCTAAGATTCTACTGAAGCAAAATTAAAATTTTTTACATTAACATTAATGAAAAAAATATATCTTTAAACATGTAAGAGAAAATTTTAGAAAGGACTTAATTTTATATGAGTTCTTGCTAATTGGCCAGTTTTACATATTCGGCACGACATATGTATACTGTATATATATATATATATATATATTCATTTATGACAAAAAGTTCCCAATAATCTACTTTCGTCGGAAAAATAAGTTTGCCTCGGTAAATAATTTCCAGGCTGGGCCTGGCTGCAAGAGGAACCACACTGGTATAGTGCTTTACACAAATATGATAAAACAAAAGTGTAAGAGAAAGTAATTTGTCCGATATCGGTCAGTGTGGCATCAGTGTTGTATATGTAAATGATGAATTACTGGTGTGTGTAAATAGTGGTGTGTGTAAATGATGAATTAGTGGTGTGTGTAAATGATAACTCGGGGGTGTATGTGTAAGTGGTGAGCCTGTGGTGTATGCGTAAGTAATGAATCAGCGCGCTTTTCACAGTTTCAATGAATTGCGAATTGTACCTATCAGTCTTTGTGAGAAATGATCACAGTGAGTTGAGGCTATGTACGAAAAGGATCTAGATTAATATTTTTTTATATATATTTAGGAGGGGAGCGCTAAACCAATTTGGGTTATGCAGAACCTTGGCGATTAGAAGACAATCTAAAATCGCTCTAAATAAGGGGATGTCAGATCCCATTTCTTGAATCAAACGCTCCTCACTGGTATTGAGGAATTTTCATTTAGGATCTCCTAGAGGACCTTCGCCCACCCGGATATTCTACGAGGTCTTTCTCTCACCTGATAACCTCTGCTACGACCTTCTCACACCTGATAACCTCTACAAGGACCTTCTCACACCTGATAACCTCTGCTACGACCTTCTCACACCTGATAACCTCTGCTACGACCTTCTCTCACCTGATAACCTCTGCTACGACCTTCTCACACCTGATAACCTCTGCTACGACCTTCTCACACCTGATAACCTCTGCTACGACCTTCTCACACCTGATAACCTCTGCTACGACCTTCTCACACCTGATAACCTCTGCTACGACCTTCTCACACCTGATAACCTCTGCTACGACCTTCTCACACCTGATAACCTCTGCTACGACCTTCTCACACCTGATAACCTCTGCTACGACCTTCTCACACCTGATAACCTCTGCTACGACCTTCTCACACCTGATAACCTCTGCTACGACCTTCTCACACCTGATAACCTCTGCTACGACCTTCTCACACCTGATAACCTCTGCTACGACCTTCTCACACCTGATAACCTCTGCTACGACCTTCTCACACCTGATAACCTCTGCTACGACCTTCTCACACCTGATAACCTCTGCTACGACCTTCTCACACCTGATAACCTCTGCTACGACCTTCTCACACCTGATAACCTCTGCTACGACCTTCTCACACCTGATAACCTCTGCTACGACCTTCTCACACCTGATAACCTCTGCTACGACCTTCTCACACCTGATAACCTCTGCTACGACCTTCTCACACCTGATAACCTCTGCTACGACCTTCTCACACCTGATAACCTCTGCTACGACCTTCTCACACCTGATAACCTCTGCTACGACCTTCTCACACCTGATAACCTCTGCTACGACCTTCTCACACCTGATAACCTCTGCTACGACCTTCTCACACCTGATAACCTCTGCTACGACCTTCTCACACCTGATAACCTCTGCTACGACCTTCTCACACCTGATAACCTCTGCTACGACCTTCTCACACCTGATAACCTCTGCTACGACCTTCTCACACCTGATAACCTCTGCTACGACCTTCTCACACCTGATAACCTCTGCTACGACCTTCTCACACCTGATAACCTCTGCTACGACCTTCTCACACCTGATAACCTCTGCTACGACCTTCTCACACCTGATAACCTCTGCTACGACCTTCTCACACCTGATAACCTCTGCTACGACCTTCTCACACCTGATAACCTCTGCTACGACCTTCTCACACCTGATAACCTCTGCTACGACCTTCTCATACCTGATAACCTCTGCTACGACCTTCTCACACCTGATAACCTCTGCTACGACCTTCTCACACCTGATAACCTCTGCTACGACCTTCTCATACCTGATAACCTCTGCTACGACCTTCTCATACCTGATAACCTCTGCTACGACCTTCTCACACCTGATAACCTCTGCTACGACCTTCTCACACCTGATAACCTCTGCTACGACCTTCTCATACCTGATAACCTCTGCTACGACCTTCTCACACCTGATAACCTCTGCTACGACCTTCTCACACCTGATAACCTCTGCTACGACCTTCTCACACCTGATAACCTCTGCTACGACCTTCTCACACCTGATAACCTCTGCTACGACCTTCTCACACCTGATAACCTCTGCTACGACCTTCTCACACCTGATAACCTCTGCTACGACCTTCTCACACCTGATAACCTCTGCTACGACCTTCTCACACCTGATAACCTCTGCTACGACCTTCTCACACCTGATAACCTCTGCTACGACCTTCTCACACCTGATAACCTCTGCTACGACCTTCTCACACCTGATAACCTCTGCTACGACCTTCTCACACCTGATAACCTCTGCTACGACCTTCTCACACCTGATAACCTCTGCTACGACCTTCTCACACCTGATAACCTCTGCTACGACCTTCTCACACCTGATAACTTCTGCGCGGATCTTCTCTCATCTGATAACCTCTGCGAGGGCCTTTCCCCACCTGGTATCCTCTAGAAGGACCTTTTCCCGAGGGGTATCCGCTAAGACCTTTCTTACTGTGTATTGTCCAAGATGACTCTTCTCCCTCTGAGGTATAACATGGGAGGTACTTCTAAGGATATAGTTGCTGCCTCAGTCTCGCGTATACATAGTATGTCTAGTGTGTTCACAACTAGGGGTGCTGCCTTACCACCAGAGATAGCTTCCCCAGGGGCAGTGTTTCACTACCTGTGAAATATGTTGCTGCCTTATCACCATTGATAGCTCCCACAAGAGGCAGTGTGTTGCTGCCTCACCACCAAAAGCACGCCTCCCAGAGGAAGTGTGTCAAGCAGCTTTCTCCAAAGGTCGTCCGACAGATAAAATAACCAAAAGTACAGAGTGAGACTCAAGGTGATCAGCGACTCGGACACCCCAGAGGCCGCTGGTAAGCTTTAATTCACCCAGTGTCTTCTGCCGGCGTTCTCTCTGCTGCCAGTAGTTCGTCCAGAACCTCTCCCACAACCTCCACAACCAGAGCACTGTCCACCATATCCTGCACACGTTCGACACCACCACCCACACCGGCATTAACACCAACAAGAGCAACACCGCCAAACCCCGAACACAACCGCCGCCACCAACATAATAAAAAATGCGACAATGTCGCAAACAATATGGAAACAAAGAATTAAAAACATTTTGGTTAATTTGTTTTGGTTGAAGTCTATGGCGCACACTAATATGAAGTATATTTATATTATTTCCTATTGACGTACAAGATAGAATCCTTAAATTATGTTTCGGTTTATTTCTGGCTATTGTCAAATCACTTGTGACTTAATAATGTGATGAATGGTTTGAAAAACCGACAAGTTGAAGATTGAGACACTTATGCAGCATATGGGAATCTTTATTCAGGAAACGTTTCGCCACACAGTGGCTTCATCAGTCCAATACAAAGAGGAAGGCGTAAGGAGAGGAGGAGTATGAGGTAATCAGTCCCTCAACCTGGAGTCGATGTGTTCAGTCTACAAGATTGATGGACTGAACACATCGACTCCAGGTTGAGGGACTGATTACCTCATACTCCTCCTCTCCTTACGCCTTCCTCTTTGTATTGGACTGATGAAGCCACTGTGTGGCGAAACGTTTCCTGAATAAAGATTCCCACATGCTGCATAAGTGTCTCAATCTTCGACTTAATAATGGTATGGAACTCGACGAAACGTCGTCTCAATTTTCCTCGCTAAATTTCACGGGGGGAAAAACTAGGCGACTACAACTACACAGCGTGTCTGTTTCCATATTAATAGACAGACAACGCTGAGCCCAAGCTTACTCAGCACTTCAAATAAAACCTAATTCAGCTTTTTTTTACTAAAGACTTTTGTTGCACGTAAGTGATTATAAATGTCAGAATATTTTTATTATTAATAGTAAATTATTTTCATTTTTTGTATTTATACTTTAAAATAATCATAATACTATTATTTTTACCAACACTCAACCAGTGTTATAACTATTATTGACATTACTTTAAATCAGTAAATAAATTTGTACATTTCGCATATTGCAAGTTGGTAACAGAGTAATTTCTGCACACTAAGTACAGGCCCTGAAGACCCTGACCACTAAGCCAACATTTATATGATCTGTGACCACCATCGCGCACAGAGAGAGAGAAATATGCTAATCAGCAATTCTCCAGCACCAGTCTATTGGGTTCAGACACCTCCAGTCTCCTGTCATTATATTACGACTGGGCTCAAACACCTCCAGTCTCCTGTCATTATTGCATGAGTGGGGGAATTTAACTGATGTGTTGGGTCATGCGGCGTGGAGCTGGACTCAAATGCTGGGCTGGATCCTATAAAGGAAGATTGAAATTGGATTGCCACTCTACGGAGCCTGGAATCCAGGAATGAATGGTTCTCTTGGGCATGGCAGAAGTAGGGGGTTTTAGAGCGAGATGGTGGCGTTATTCATCTTGGATCTTTGGGTGTTGATTGTGGGGAAAGGGGGGGGGGAGGAAGGGGATGGGTGCGGAGGGGTGAAAGGTGATTGATGGGTGGTGTTTGTGGGGTGTTGGGTGATGGATAGTGGGTGATGGGTCGGAGTTATTGGTCCTGGGTGATGGGTAGTGAGTAATGGATGGTGTGAAGGGTAGTGAGTGATGGTGATATTAATAATGACTTTAACGGGTGATAGATATAGCTAAAATTAAGAAAATTTAGATGTATGACTGTGAGGGAGAAGGTGGTGAGGGGAGACTGGTGAGAGTAATGAGGCGAGGTTAGTAAGGTTGGTGAGGATGGTGAGGTGAGGTTACTTAAGCATGGGTGTGGAGAACATAGTTTACTGAGGCATGTAGGGAAATAGTTCAGATCGTGAGGACGGATGATAACGAAGGAGTGTAGAGTAGGGATTAAACTGTCCGAGGTAGGAGTGTAAGGAATAGGTTTAATGAGGCAAGGTAATCATGTAAGGAAGGGGTTCAATAAGTCGAAGTAGAAGTGTGAGACAGAGGCTCAATAAGTGTAGTAGTAATGCAGGGATTAATGAAATTCAGTAGAAGTGCGGGAACGTGGGCTCAGTGGAGCTAGCTAGAAGTGCAGGAACGTGAGGTCAGTGGAGTTAGCTAGAAGTGCAGGAACGTGGGCTCAGTGGAGCCAGCTAGAAGTGTAGGAACATGGGCTCAGTGGAGCTAGCTAGAAGTGCAGGAACGTGGGCTCAGTGGAGCTAGCTAGAAGTGCAGGAACGTGGGCTCAGTGGAGCTAGCTAGAAGTAGAGGAACGTGGGCTCAGGAAAGCGAAAGAGAGGTGTAAAGGTTTTAAGACAAGAACTGCGAAGTTAGGCAAGGGACCTCCTTTCCCCCGGTTTACTGATGTACTGAATAATTCAGCAAGAATTCCTTGTGATTTGACTTCCCTTGTCGCCAAAATTACACACTTGACCTCCTCGAAGACGCAACATATTTTGTATAGATATAATTTAACGTGGTAAACGCACGTTTAGTGAAACTTACGCGTTTTGCTATATTATCAGCGGAAAACAAATGTACACAGGAGACGTTTTGAGTATATTGCTTGTCCCTAAGGGAGTCCGTTTAGATCTTAAAATCAATAAGGCTGGCGACATTTAATATTTCTCTCTGTTTCTGTCTGTCTTTTCTCTCTGTCTCTGCGCACTCTCTTTTCTCTTTCCTTCTCTCTCTCTCTTCCCGTTTGTTCGTTAATGTTCGTTTATTGGTTCTTGTCATTCAGATTGCTTGTTATCTGTTGTCAGTATTTCATCCTATTCTTATTTGCTTTTGCTTTTACTTTTGTTTAATTGCTATATGTATACATTTGCTTTTATAACAATAAGAGCACAGATATTCACACGAGTTCATATGACGTACACAAAAGAATATTAAACAACATTTAGGTTCATTATGGGCATATACATATATACATATGTACATTCCCATAATTTTTCAAATTCGAGCACATAATAACATACGCATGTTGATAAACACACACATACATATTCTGTGAACACCTTACACACACATATATATTACTATACCCACGAACGAGTGGTATTGATCACTAACAACACTGCGACTAACCGAGGGGTCGAATCGAACCCATGCTGCTTTGGCCCGCCTCATGGTGAGCGAAAGACACATGATGCTCTAGTCCACGGGATTATATATATATATATATATATATATATATATATATATATATATATATATATATATATATATATATATATATATATATATATAGAATTTCGACTAAAATAGAAACGGTTTTCTTGCAGAGTAAGACAAGCAAAAATTTGTGTATAAAATAATTTCGCAAAATTCATTCTGAACCTAACTAAAAAAATATTTTTCATTGTGTTTGTTTATTAAATTATTATAAACTTATCTAAAATGTATTTAGATGGATTAGGCTAAATTAAATTGTGCTTGTTATAATAAGGTTAGGTAAGTTTTCTAAGGTTCTTTTTGGAGAAAATTATTTATTTTTTTCATTAACATAAATTAAAAAGATATATCTTTAAACGTATAAGAAAATTTTAGAAAGGTCTTGATTTTAAATGAGTTCTCGCTAATTGACGAGTTTTACCTATTCGGCACGGTATACATTATATATATATATATATATATATATATATATATAATTACATATAAAATGTGTGTGTGTGTGTGTAAACTATTGTGACTATTGACTATTATACCTGCTCCATTGCAAGTGATACCACAATCCCGTCCATGATGACAGACATAGTTGCAGACTTAGTAACATTGCTGATATATCATTGTTAATTTGAAATTTAAAGATATAAACCAAAACCTTTTTTATTACCTTTTTTTATTACGCTGACTGGTACGCCAACAGCGACAGCAGCAGGTTCACACAGGATCAAAAACAACCTTCAACTAATTCAGAAGCAAAGAGAGTGGACGCCTGAAGGTTCTCAAAATGCTGGAGTGGTTGAGTAATATATAGAAACGTCGTTCACAGATACACAAAGCATTGCTGCAGATTTGTCAGCTGCAGATCTTTTGTTCTATCACATCCCAAAGGTTTACGTCAAGTTTTGATCCTTCCTGCTCATCGCAACAGAAATCGCGATTCGTCAAACCAGGCGACGTTTTTACAATGTGCAAATGTCCAATTTTGGTGAGCCTGTGTCCACTGTAACCTCGGCTTCCTGTTGTTAACTGAGAGGAGTAGAACCCTTTGTAGCCTCTCCTGCTGTAGCCCATCATCTTCAAGGTTCAGTCGATGTATTGTGCGTTCAGAGATGCTCTTTAGCATGTCACTTGTAACATATGGTTAATTCAATGTCACCTTTTTTGTTAGTATGAACTAGTCTGGCCATTCTCCTCTGACGTCTCTTATTATCAAGCCCCTCAAGGGATGTTCCTTGACGCTGGTGAGGGGTTCTTAATCTAGGGAATTGGGTCTGTACTCCAATTCCCTTAAGCCTAGATACCTTCCACATCCAGATTGTTATATACTTTGGTATCCAGTTCTCTGTGTGTTGCTATGTAAACTGAGTCGCAATTTTTATAGTGTTTTAAAAGTTGCGAGAAGCGTTGTAAATGCAAATATAAAGTTGCTAGTGGTTGGTTTTGCTCATCTTTGTCTCAAGATTAACGAAAGGCGGATCAAGAGTCCAACACACCACGACCCTGTACACCACGACCCTGTACACCACGACCCTGTACACCACGACCCTGTACACCACGACCCTGTACACCACGGCGCTGTACACCACGACCCTGTACACCACGACCCTGTACACCACGACCCTGTACACCACGACCCTGTACACCACGACCCTGTACACCACGACCCTGTACACCACGACCCTGTACACCACGGCCCTGTACACCACGGCCCTGTACACCACGGCCCTGTACACCACGGCCCTGTACACCACGACCCTGTACACCACGGCCCTGTACACCACGGCCCTGTACACCACGACCCTGTACACCACGACCCTGTACACCACGGCCCTGTACACCACGGCCCTGTACACCACGACCCTGTACACCACGACCCTGTACACCACGGCCCTGTACACCACGACCCTGTACACCACGACCCTGTACACCACGGCCCTGTACACCACGGCCCTGTACACCACGACCCTGTACACCACGGCCCTGTACACCACGGCCCTGTACACCACGACCCTGTACACCACGACCCTGTACACCACGGCCCTGTACACAACGGCCCTGTACACCACGGCCCTGTACACCACGGCCCTGTACACCACGGCCCTGTACACCACGGCCCTGTACACCACGACCCTGTACACCACGACCCTGTACACCACGACCCTGTACACCACGGCCCTGTACATCACGGCCCTGTACACCACGGCCCTGTACACCACGGCCCTGTACACCACGGCCCTGTACACCACGGCCCTGTACACCACGGCCCTATACACCACGGCCCTGTACACCACGACCCTGTACACCACGGCCCTGTACACCACGGCCCTGTACACCACGGCCCTGTACACCACGGCCCTGTACACCACGGCGCTGTACACCATGGCACTGTACACCACGGCCCTGTACACCACGGCCCTGTACACCACGGCCCTGTACACCACGGCCCTGTACACCACGGCCCTGTACACCACGGCGCTGTACACCACGGCCCTGTACACCACGGCCCTGTACACCACGGTCCTGTACACCACGGCCCTGTACACCACGGCCCTGTACACCACGGCCCTGTACACCACGGCGCTGTATACCATGGCACTGTACACCACTGCCCTGTACACCACGGCCCTGTACACCACGGCGCTGTACACCATTGCACTGTACACCATGGCACTGTACACCATGGCACTGTACACCATGGCACTGTACACCATGGCACTGTACACCATGACGCTATACACCATGGCACTGTACACCATGGCACTGTACACCATGGCACTGTACACCATGGCACTGTACACCATGGCACTGTACACCATGGCACTGTACACCATGGCACTGTACATGACGCTATACACCATGGCACTGTACACCATGGCACTGTACACCATGACGCTATACACCATGGCACTGTACACCATGGCACTGTACACCATGACGCTATACACCATGGCACTGTACACCATGGCACTGTACACCATGGCACTGTACACCATGGCACTGTACACCGTGGCACTGTACACCATGGCACTGTACACCATGACGCTATACACCATGGCACTGTACACCATGGCACTGTACACCATGACGCTATACACCATGGCACTGTACATGACGCTATACACCATGGCACTGTACACCATGGCACTGTACACCGTGGCACTGTACACCATGGCACTGTACATCATGACGCTATACCATGGCACTGTACACCATGACGCTATACACCATGGCACTGTACACCATGGCACTGTACACCATGGCACTGTACACCATGACGCTATACACCATGGCACTGTACACCATGGCACTGTACACCATGACGCTATACACCATGGCACTCTACACCATGGCACTGTACACCATGACGCTATACACCATGGCACTGTACACCATGGCACTGTACACCATGACGCTATACACCATGGCACTGTACACCATGGCACTGTACACCATGACGCTATACACCATGGCACTGTACACCATGGCACTGTACACCATGACGCTATACACCATGGCACTGTACACCATGGCACTGTACACCATGACGCTATACACCATGGCACTGTACACCATGGCACTGTACACCATGGCACTGTACACCATGGCAATGTACACCATGACGCTATACACCATGGCACTGTTCACCATGGCACTGTACACCATGACGCTATACACCATGGCACTGTACACCATGGCACTGTACACCATGACGCTATACACCGTGGCGTTGTACAGCGTCACTGCGCCTCTGATAGTCTCATTATCCTCAATGGTTATTTTTTTTTATATTTTGGTGCCAAGGAAACTGCATTATACAGTGTGCATAATAATAATTTTTCTAATATACTCGATATAAAAAAATCCTTCACAATAAAATTTCTATATATTATGAAGTTTTCTGTAATAAAAATTGTTCTATAGGAAGTGATCTATAATAAAAGGAAATTCATAGCTCATTCTACTTCGTTAAGTCTCTCCACACATCATCCCGTAAATGCTAACAATTGCATTACCTCTTTCGCTTATATTGGTGGTCCTTTTTCATCTGGGTGCCTCGCCTTAGCATTTACCCTTTCGTAAGTCACTCCCGATGTCATATAGTATGTCGTCCATCCTATCGATGTCTCCAAATAATCATGTAAGTTATCGTATTTTCTCTTGTGAGGCAGTCCTTCGGTGTGGTCAGGTATAGTTGGAAGAGTTATTTCTCTTTACTCTCGGCTTTCTGCTGTTGTACCAGCGGTAAAATAATTGGCTTTCTCGAACTTCTGTGTGTGTTTTTTTTCAACAACAACAAAAAAATAATGAATAGATATGCATTGTGTGGCTGCTATATCCTATATGATAGCTACATTTTTTGAACAATAACTAGCTGTGTTTCCCGGTTACACAATCTATCTCACTGGATGGGATACATACGTGAAGACTACTGGAAGACTTCAGTAGGGCGAAGGTTGTGGCCAAATACTCCTCTATAGATTCAATACTCATGAGAACTTAAATAATTTCCTTCGAGCAGGGATAGAATTACTGTTACGTGGGAATTGCCATCTCTCATGGTTCATGGCTGGATGACGGGTGTCCGCACTGGGGGTGCGTGATTTAGAATGTGTTTTCTGATGTTGTATACATGAGTGTACTGAATGATAGGTATTTCTTATTTTTGGTGTCCTTGTATATGTTGCTGATTGCATGAGACTGATTGGCCATAAGGTCTATTCTTAGATCATTTCAGTTGGCTGACACCTCTATTTGAATGCCACAACTCATGCATCATTAATCGGCACAACTCATCATCCATCACTATAACATTTCTCTTATCTAGCTGTGGATGTTAAAGAAGACCTACTTCTGATCACTGTACTATTCATTTCTTATATCGCTCAGCGGGGTCTCGACTCCCGCCCCTCCATCCCCACCTATTACGCATCCACCAACTGAATACAGTGTCTTATGTGGCCTGGACCACATATAAGCTTATTTTTGCCTGACTTCGGGTTGGGGCATTACGCAAAATGTTGTATTTAGGACACAAGATTCCTCGCCACGTGACTATGATCTCACCTAAGTTGACTTCCTCAGGCGATGCGAGCTGCGATATCGTTCCATTCGATGGTTAAAACACGTAATTAGGCTGATTTTTATTGTCATTTTCTGCGTTCCCTGACTCGCTGTCCCCCGCTTCACCTCTCCCGTATCGTAGTACTCAGTCTGGCGTCTAATCTGATGTGTAGTATTTGCGATGTTAGTCACTTCCAGTCTTCACATCCAGTATGAAGGTATTCTTAGTTACCGGCTCATATATAATTAGATCCGGCTTGCGCAGCCATTCAGCGGTAAGTATCGCTGACTCTTTAGTTACTGCGCACTTCTTATTCAGGCAATCTTTAACAAGAGTCGACGATACGATGACGACGTTAAATTTTTTGACCATGAGTCCCTGAACACCTTTTAAGAATATGCCGTGTGCGGGGTGACAACAGACAACGCAGCTACTGTTAAAGTATTTTTTATTCCCACCTGAATTTCTAAATTTAGTTGACATGCGCTTGTATTTGGCCGTCAGAGCACGAATAAAATCTGTTCCTTTTATCACTGTTGTACCACAGCTCATCAGTCCATGTACGTGTGGTACGATCGAGTGGTTCTGCAGTCCTGCACCTTCCTACTGAAGGCATCAATTACGGTTGCTAAGTTTTAACCTTTTCCTTACTGGTGTAAACTACTCTTACCGATAGATCTTAACATATTCGAGGTATCTCTGCGCAGTCACAGCTTCTGTCAGTGGAAATTCCTCTCTTTGCAACGAGTTAAATCTGCTCATTCGGAGTATAGATAATTCCGTCGACTAACATGCGCAGTCTAGACTTCCATATGTTGTAGGAGCATAAAATCCCCCTAATGACGTGTCTTTAAGCTTAAGCCATTCACAAACTTTTTTGACGTACTTTAATATTCTGTTTGCTTCTCTAAGTGTATTCTGCTGGGCATCGCCTTGCAGCATATTATGAATGACACTAGGGATTAGATCAAAATTTAATATATATTTTTTTTTTATTGCGGTTTCAGAACCTGATAAAAGTTATTCAGTATCTTCTTTAGCTTCTCCAGGGAAGGTTTTCCTCTACCAGATGAGAAAAAGTGCATACCTAAATACTTGCAAATACAGGCACAGATTTCACTTCTGTTGGTTTTTTCAGTTCCGCAGCCGCTTAATTCAACAGTATGGCCGACGGTTGTAGATGAAGGGCCCCATCGGTCTCCACCAGTAACACCACGTAGTCGGCAAACGCTAACGCAAGGATTCTCTAATCATAACTTTGTTATCCAGGGTAATAATGAGCATATTGAACAGTAAGAAGAGAGGAGGGGGGGGGGTGATCACCCTATTTCACCCACTGGCACGACAGTTGTGACTTCATCGAGCAGTAGATGAACTTAGTGAGTTTCAGGTGGACAAATAATCTTAGGGAGCTCCATTATTGAGTACAGTCCTGCGTACAGACGATGGTTGACGGAATCTTATGTCTTTTTAATTTGAGACATAATGGATATAATGGTTTGAAAATTTTCTTACTTTGGCTAATAATAAAATCTTGAAATAACACATTTTGCGTCAGTCCGTCGGTGGGGAGAAAAGGCCTTTGAGCTGGATGAAATGGAACCCATCTGACGAAACGATACGCTGACACTCGGTGAAACACTTACTGTATTGCTGGAGGTCGAAATAGGTCATCTGGGTTTTCTACATTGGCGTTTTTTGGGAGTAACACACTTGGGGCCCCTCTTAACTGAACAAATTATGAATAGATTCCCACAGATTCACAGCATTATCACGTCCTTTAACCTGCAATTCTGTGGTCCTAAAGATAACATTTCATTAGAACCTTTCATAGCCATTTCCACCTCTGAACCCTCAACAGATGCCAGCGCTGTCCTCCACTTAAACTGATAACTTCTCTATTATCCTTCATCGACGGACGGGCTAAAAAGTCCAAACCAAAAATCTTAAGTGATCATGACTAATACTTCTCTTAGCATCAGAACCTTGGGTGTCCATGTTCCATCTAATACTTTCTTCATGTATTTCGTGCGATCTTTGGCATATAGTTTCTGCAGATCACTATATAGCTGTCTTCTCCTGGCTGTACGTACACCTTTCTTGTTTAAATGTGGGAAAGAACTCCGTCGTCTGCTCTTCTCTGATTATTGATCCACAGGAGATTCTTCAACTTTCTTATAAATGAAGTACATAATGCATGTAACCTTAAATAAATTAACTTTAAATGGCAAAAAAATATCCATCCCTCCTCAATTTTTCAAGCATGTATGCAGCATTTGTTTTCAGCACGTGTTCTGTAGGTTGGAGCAAGTTCTGCGATACATGTGTACACGGAAACTATGACTCATGGCTCATCATTCAGCATAGCTCATCACTTGCTATAGCTCACTACTCACCATAACTTATCACTAGCTCGTCTTCGTTCCTAGAAGCGCAAACCAAAGAGCACTATTCATCATATTTGCTTTCATATTTCATCTTTGAATTGTTTGCTCATTTCTGCTGTGCTCTTTCTGCTTTCATGCTCCAATTCTGCATTTCTTTTTTTTCCCCGTTCGTTGCCATCTGTTCCCCTCATTACTCAAACATGAGTATCTTCTTAATTCACCTTCTCTCTTATTTCACCTACCATGGCCCTAACTGAAACATTATCTCAGTTTCCTCTTATAAATCTTCACCATTCTCTCACGACTAAAGTCTTACACCTACTTCGTTATCCCCTTTTCTACACCTTATCTACACTTTCGCATTTCACCTCATTACCAGCACCTCTCCTTTCACCCAGTTCTCCTATGTCACCCTTTCCTCGCTACATTATCAGTTTTTAATCCCTTCGTACTGCTTTGCCTCATTCGTATAAGCTAACCCCTCTGGCTGATTCGGTCAGCTCTTAAAAACTTCAGTATTCAGCCTTTGTTGATGGAAATAACAAACATTGGGTTGAAATTGTTGAGAGTCCATCATGATTAACACGATCGATGCCTCTAGGCTTGCTGGAGTGGTCGTGGAATAAATAATATTGCTGCTGTTTGTTCTACTGTTTTTGCTGGTCCTGATCATTTTGAGTCTGTGTTACTCGTGATGCCGGCGTAGAAGCCAGTTTTAGTTTAAATATTACTCTTTTTGTGGCACTCTTGTTTTTTTTATTCATGCTGCGCTTTTTTTTTTCTACAGGTTATGCCATTGTTGGTGCTGCTTCCATTGCTGCTGTTGTTTTCACTGCTGTTGTTTCCATTGCTGCTTCTACCATAGCTGCTGTTGCTTCTACCATTATTGTTGCTGCTGCTTATACCAATGTTGCTGCTGCTTTTGCCATAGCTGCTTCTGCTTCTACCATTGCTGCTGCTGCTTCTACCATAGCCGCTGCTGCTTCTACCATTGTTGCTGCTGCTGCTTCTACCATTGTTGCTGGTGCGGCTTCTACCATTGATGCTGCTGCTTCTACCATTGCTGCTGTTACTTCTACCATTGTTGTTGCTGTTGCTTCTACCATTGGTGCTGCTGCTTCTGCCATAGCTGCTTCTGCTTCTACCATTGCTGCTGCTGCTTCTACCATAGCCGCTGTTGCTTCTACCATTGTTGCTGCTGCTGCTTCAACCATTGTTGCTGCTTCTACCATTGTTGCTGGTGCGGCTTCTACCATAGCTGCTGCTGCTTCTACCATTGCTGCTGTTACTTCTACCATAGCTGCTGCTGCTTCTACCATTGTTGCTGCTGTTTCTACCATTGTTGCTGCTGCTTCTACCATTGTTGCTGCTGCTTCTACCATTGTTGCTGCTGCTTCTACCATTGTTGCTGCTGCTTCTACCATTGTTGCCGCTGCTTCTACCATTGTTGCTGCTGCTTCTACCATTGTTGCTGCTGCTTCTACCATTGTTGCTGCTGCTTCTACCATTGTTGCCGCTGCTTCTACCATTGTTGCTGCTGCTTCTACCATTGTTGCTGCTGCTTCTACCATTGTTGCTGCTGCTTCTACCATTGTTGCTGCTGCTTCTACCATTGTTGCTGCTGCTTCTACCATTGTTGCCGCTGCTTCTACCATTGTTGCTGCTGCTTCTACCATTGTTGCTGCTGCTTCTACCATTGTTGCTGCTGCTTCTACCATTGTTGCCGCTGCTTCTACCATTGTTGCCGCTGCTTCTACCATTGTTGCTGCTGCTTCTACCATTGTTGCTGCTGCTTCTACCATTGTTGCTGCTGCTTCTACCATTGTTGCTGCTGCTTCTACCATTGTTGCCGCTGCTTCTACCATTGTTGCCGCTGCTTCTACCATTGTTGCTGCTGCTTCTACCATTGTTGCTGCTGCTTCTACCATTGTTGCTGCTGCTTCTACCATTGTTGCCGCTGCTTCTACCATTGTTGCTGCTGCTTCTACCATTGCTGCTGTTGCTTCTACCATAGCTGCTGCTCCTTCTACCATTGCTGCTGCTTCTACAATTTATGCTGCTTCTTCTACCATTACTGCTGCTTCTACCATAGCTACTGCTGCTTCTACCAGAGCTGCTGCTGCTTCTACCATTGTTGCTGCTGCTTCTACCATTGTTGCTGCTGCTTCTACCATTGTTGCTGCTGCTTCTACCATTGTTGCTGCTGCTTCTACCATTGTTGCTGCTGCTTCTACCATTGTTGCTGCTGCTTCTACCATTGTTGCCGCTGCTTCTACCATTGTTGCTGCTGCTTCTACCATTGTTGCTGCTGCTTCTACCATTGTTGCTGCTGCTTCTACCGTTGTTGCCGCTGCTTCTACCGTTGTTGCTGCTGCTTCTACCGTTGTTGCTGCTGCTTCTACCATTGTTGCTGCTGCTTCTACCATTGTTGCTGCTGCTTCTACCATTGTTGCTGCTGCTTCTACCATTGTTGCTGCTGCTTCTACCATTGTTGCTGCTGCTTCTACCATTGTTGCTGCTGCTTCTACCATTGTTGCTGCTGCTTCTACCATTGTTGCTGCTGCTTCTACCATTGTTGCTGCTGCTTCTACCATTGTTGCTGCTGCTTCTACCATTGTTGCTGCTGCTTCTACCATTGTTGCTGCTGCTTCTACCATTGTTGCTGCTGCTTCTACCATTGTTGCTGCTGCTTCTACCATTGTTGCTGCTGCTTCTACCATTGTTGCTGCTGCTTCTACCATTGTTGCTGCTGCTTCTACCGTTGTTGCCGCTGCTTCTACCATTGTTGCTGCTGCTTCTACCATTGTTGCTGCTCCTTCTACCATTCTTGCTGCTGCTTCTACCATTGTTGCTGCTGCTTCTACCATTGTTGCTGCTCCTTCTACCATTGTTGCTGCGGCTGCTTCTACCATAGCTGATGCTGCATCTACCATTGTTGTTGCTGCTGCTTATACCATTGTTGCTGCTGCTTCTGCCATAGCTGCTTCTGCTTCTACCATAGCCGCTGCTGCTTCTACCATTGTTGCTGCTTCTGTTTCTACCATTGTTGCTGCTGCTGCTGCTTCTACCATAGCTGCTGCTGCTTCTACCATAGCTGCTGCTGCTTCTACCATAGCTGCTGCTGCTTCTACCATAGCTGCTGCTGCTTCTGCCATTGCTGCAGCTGCTTCTACCATTGTTGCTGCTCCTGCTTCTACCATTGTTGCTGCGGCTGCTTCTACCATTGTTGCTGCGGCTGCTTCTACCATCGTTACTGCGGCTGCTTCTACCATAGCTGTTGCTGCTTCTACCATTGCTGCTGCTGCTTCTGCCATTGTTGCTGCTGCTTCTACCATTGTTGCTGCTGCTTCTACCATTGTTGCTGCTGCTTCTACCATTGTTGCTGCTGCTTCTACCATTGTTGCTGCTGCTTCTACCATTGTTGCTGCTGCTTCTACCATTGCTGCTGCTGCTTCTACCATTGTTGCTGCTGCCTCTACCATAGCTGCTGGTGCTTCTACCATAACTGCTGGTGCTTCTAGCATAGCTGCTACTGCTTCTACCATTGCTGTTGCTGCTACTACCATGGCTGCTGCTGCTACTACCATTGCTGCTGCTGCTACTGCTGATTGTGCATTGGTGAACAAAGTATTCTATTTTAGTGTTGGTTGTCGAGGTAAACCCCTAAATCTTAAAACTCTACAATACCAGATAAATTAACTAAAGTTAACTCCATGTGTAGTTTTCTTATTAAATGCCTGGCTGCTTGGAATCTTCAATCTATATATATATATATATATATATATATATATATATATATATATATATATAAATATAGGGAGGTACCACCTCTAGAACTGTCCTAGGGACCCTCATCCTCAGAGAAAAGAATAAACTTGCTTCAGGAAAAACTCTAGGTTCTCCCTGAAGCGGTTTGAGAATTTTCTCCTACCACCCCTATATTTCAAGTATGTTTTATTTAAAGACAAAATACATTGGCCAAACATTCGCAATAATACAACAGAAAGTAAAACAACATAGGTAACTCAGAGCTACATCTCGAATACTTCGTCCAGCTCCCCTGCGGGACTCCTGGTCCCCTGGGTCTCTCTGTGGCTGGCAGCTCCACCCCCTTCCACTACGGTGTATGGCAAGTAGGTGTCTGCCAATGTGGCAGCACAGGTGTAGTCCCAGGCAATCTGCTTTCCATCCTTCCAGGGTAGCATAGTGGCTCCATCAGGACGCTTTTGACTTCCATCAGACCTCTGTACTTGGGGTTCCCGTTGAGCTGGGCAACGGGCTGTGGCGAGGCTTCTCTTTATGATGTCATTCACCTCCTCATGTCTGGCATACTTCCCTTCTGCTGTGTGACACACGAGACCATAAAGTCCGAATTGATCAGCTGTCGCCCTGCCGCAAATACACCTATGTTCGGCGAGGATGGGGGCGGCTAGGCGAAGAGCAACACCAATCCGAATGGCCTGTGGGTAGAGACGGGTGCCCAGGGAGGAATTGGGGACAGCTAACAGGAAATCTGCCAGGAGACGAGCTTTGTCCTTTCCTGAAGCATTGGAGAACATTGTGTTGGAGATTTTTTCCATGATCGGTTTGTCCCAGTGGGACTGTTTGTGCTCTTTGGGAGGAGCTGGTCTACTGGAGGAGTCTGTAAGGGTGTCTCACCGAATCGCTTGTTCAGTAAACCTGGGGTCTTGAGCTCCTACCACTTCTCTCAAGCGTTCGGGAACTATCTTCTTGACTAATGCACTGGAAGCCAAACACGAAGACAGAAAAGCAGGTAAAGCAACATGCGTTCCTTTATGCACCCCTATACTTCCCAGTCGCACTGGGAGGGTTGCCTAGAGACAGGTTCAGTGCCTTCTTAAAAGTTGATCTCAGGTGTGCGTCATATTCATCGAGTGTTGGGTTGTCAAAAGAGGGTGCATACCTCAGGAAGTGAGTGAGTCTTGGCATAGTAAGACACCTTGTGAGGAGATACAGAGCATCATGGGCATCAAGATCGCTTATTCTCTCCTCCATTCTCATCAGGTCATTCAATTTGTCCCTGAGGACAGTGTCGATGGCCTGGTGACCCAGCGGTTCTCCCAAGAGGGTACTGTTGGACGGAGTGGTAGTTGAGACTTCCGGGAGGATTCTTCGCACAGCATTGATTATTTCCTGGTTCGCTGTGATGATTTCACACTTGGAGGGATTGAGGATGAGTCCCAAGTCTTCTCCCTGTGTTTTCACCAGTTGTAGGTCCCCCACCAGGGACTCTTCAGTACCTGCCAGAGTGCCGTCATCCAGGTACCAGATATTGAGCTCACTGCGTAGGCTGGAAGTTAGTTCTCTTACTGCCAAGCAGAAGAGAAGTGGAGCGAGTGGGTCACCCTGCTGAACACCCTCTGATGATTGAATTTCATGTTCTCCAAACAAAAGAATTGAGGGTTTGCTGTAGCCGGCTGAAATGAAGGGAGAAAGACTGGGGAACCGATCCCAAACAGCTGGCAAAACTGCATCTCTCTTCACCATATTAAAGGCATTTCTAAAATCAAGTTTGACTATGGCCTTGTCTTCTGGTAGGTCCCTGATGTAGACCCTTGCGGCATGAGCTGCGGCTTCACTGCCTTGAGAGACCCCAAAGCCCAGTTGGTGTGGCTGGAGTAAAGTGGCAGCTTCTAGGCGAATGTTTCTCACTGCTGCTTTGGCAACGAGACGGCGAAGAGTGTTCCCAACTGCAATGGGTCTGATTCCCCCATCCTTCTTCTTCAAAGCACATAGTGAGGCTCCAAAAAAGAAAGGTTTAATTTCTTCTGGGATTCGCCCAGCCAGGCAATTGTTGACGAAAGTTGTTCACTCGGTGAGAAGAATTGATGCAGATTCACCGAGTACTGGATTTACTATCTCTTTGAGGTGCTGAGATCGAATTCCAATATGTCTTACTCGAGTTTCTTTTAAATTAACTGTGTTATTAACACATCTAATTTATGCTCTATGTTCAGGCATTCTATTAATTTTTTCTAAGCACTTCCGAAGTCCAAAATATTCTCGAGTTAATAATTTTAGATGTAATATTAAACTTTAATATTTCATAATCAAGATTATATTACAGCGTGGATACTTATTTCATTAATTATAATTACTTGGACATGCGAATTAATTTCTCTGTTCATTTATAGCCTAACCGTCCAAAGAGTTAATGATAACTTGTAAGTGATCGAAGCTAAATAGGTCACTTAGATGTAGCTGCTTAGTGAACTACTAACTAAAAAAATATTACTTTGAAACTTGTTAGGTATCCCCTAAGGGACACCTTAGTGATTGCTCGAATATTTTTCTTTTCTTGGTCTTTCTTGAACTTTATTTTTTTTCTCTCTAATTGCTCGTTAAGGCCTGTTGGAATTGGCTTCAAATTTTCAACGCTGGTGAACTGTACCTATAAATAGGTTCTAGGAACAAATGGCATGTATACGTACACCATGATTATGGTCGTTGAACCTGTTCTGAGCATCTTAGAATGGTTCCTGTAACTTCCCAAACTATCTGAGGCGAAACTCCAAAGGTTCAGAAAAAGGTGACGCTTAATTCGACGACGGCGGAGCGAAATTAAAGTGAGGAACACTTTTGATAATTTTCCACGTAAAAATAAGTGTTAAATAAGTAACAAAAGTGTAATGAATATTTATCAGTGCTCAATAATAACCCCCATAGAGACAAACTCAGGAGAATAATTGATTTCTATATTTTGATCCCCTTCTGGGGTATTCTTCAGAAGGGGGTCGAAATATACAGATCAGTGTCCTGTGTTTTTCTCTACGTGGGTTATAGTGTAGAATTTTGATTCTACCTACATTACGCTGAATATATATAAGTATACCTCTTGTGAATGTCTTCAGTATTTAATGGAAAATGCATCTTATGGACGGGAGAGTACACGTTAAGTTTAGTTTGTGTTCTGGCAAGTTTGACAAGGAATATGCTTTATAAAACTTCGACCCGGTCGAATCCGTGTTATGACGTGTGTGTGGGTGCGTGTGCTTTGTGTGTGTTTTATGTGTGTTTTATGTGTGTTTTATGTGTATTTTATGTGTGTTTTATGTGTGTTTTATGTGTGTTTTGTGTGTTTTGTGTGTGTGTGTGTGTGTGTGTGTGTGTGTGTGTTTTGTGTGTGCGTGTTACAGACGGTAACGTTCGCGTTGCTATTGGGCTCCATAAGTCCCAATTTGCCAATTTTGTTAGTCATAGTCACATTTCCATTCAATAAGTAAAGAATTTCTGGTATTACCGACTACAAAATGATGATTCACTCCATAAGACGACACCCTATTAAGCAGAACTACAAATTTAACATTTTGATGAAATTGTTTAAAAAAAAAAAAATTTGGAATCGTTGGAGTGAGAGCAATTACTGGAGAATGCCTCTTGTAGTAGGCTTCAAACTTTATGTTGATGGTCTTTATTTAAGGAAACCGAGATTTCCATCTCGAACAGTGACAGTTTTCTATAGCTAAATTTATTGAATAAATTAGTTTCCATAAACTATAATAACTAAAGAATGCCTCGTCTAATAGGCTTCAAAAACTGAAGATAGGCCTACGGAAGACTTTCTAGAATGCTCAAAACATGGAAACAAGAACATTCCATGGGGGAAAAAACACCTGAAGCTACAGTGTGAAGGTTTTTTTTTTTTTGGTTAAAAAAGATACTACAACACCAACAACCTCTAACAACTTGCCTAGTACTGTGCTAGATAAGTTCTTGCCTAGGACAAGCACTGCCTAGCACTGTGCGAGGCAATGCTTTTTTTAAGATGACTAAAGAATTTTAACTAGAATAAAACTGTAAAAAGAAAATTAAAAAAGTACCGAAAACACGCATTTTACCAGCATTTTTAATTTTCGCGAGTGTAGTGAACCATTAAATAATATACAAGTTGATGCCAGAGGCGGCTCATTCTTACGTTCAGTGTTCACGTTCTTCACTATCTTCCTCTAAAGTCTCCGTTTATTATTTTAGAATGGATTATCCGACTGGTTACAAATTTTCAACCCTGGTTAACCATTAACAGGTGAAGGTTTGTGCACCATTTGACAAGTGCAGGTGACCTTTGTTCAGGTTTATATAGACCATTTAAGAAATTGGTTTCCATGTGATAAATTAAGAAAGTCTCTACTGATTGGCTTCAAAATTTCAACTCTCGTGTATCCTACTAAGAAAGTCGTTATTATTAATGGAGAATGTAGGTGCCACATTTCTACTCTTAATCTCGACATGGTATAACAATATTTTGCATTAAATACAATTGGTGAACAACTGCTCTTGATCTAAAGAACTGAATTTATCTTCCCATTTGCTTGGATAGAATTTAAGAGCCTAACATTCCACAGGCGCTTTTTCCATGATTACAAAAACAGTTGTGAAGGGCATCACTTTTTAATTCTTGATTCTTCTTACGTAATGGAAGAAACTTGTCTTGGGTATTGAGGGTGTAGATGCAGTTTTATTGTAGTAATAAGAACCGAAAAGTGAATTTTCCAGTCAGCTTTAATACTTTAGTGCTGACATCTTCTCTTAAACGAAGCTTCACCTTGATTTTACGTTGAGTAAATTTTATTGTACCAATTTTAATCACTTAATGGTTCTTGTGAAATAACTGGAGAATGTCTTTTATGACCGGTTAAATAACGTACATGTACGTGTCTATAAGAACTGTGTGTCCTCAAGACCATTTCAAGAATATGCATGTTATTTCCCCAAACCCTAACTAAATCTTTACGTAATTATTTAAACTTTGGTCAATCTTCAGTATAAATCTTGTTGGAAAATTGAAGATAATGAAATTTTAAAATAAAAGATATTCTCGGTATGTCCCGTCTACGGTGTTACAAGAGCAGTGGTATGTTCGTAGTGTCCCGTCTACGGTGTTACAAGAGCAGTGGTATGTTCGTAGTGTCCCGTCTACGGTGTTACAAGAGCAGTACTATGTTCGTAGTGTCCCGTCTACGGTGTTACAAGAGCAGTGGTATGTTCGTAGTGTCCCGTCTACGGTGTTACAAGAGCAGTGGTATGTTCGTGGTGTCCCGTCTACGGTGTTACAAGAGCAGTACTATGTTCGTAGTGTCCCGTCTACGGTGTTACAAGAGCAGTACTATGCTCGTAGTGTCCCGTGTACGGTGTTACAAGAGCAGTGGTATGTTCGTAGTGTCCCGTCTACGGTGTTACAAGAGCAGTGGTATGTTCGTAGTGTCCCGTCTACGGTGTTACAAGAGCAGTGGTATGTTCGTAGTGTCCCGTCTACGGTGTTACAAGAGCAGTGGTATGTTCGTAGTGTCCCGTCTACGGTGTTACAAGAGCAGTGGTATGTTCGTAGTGTCCCGTCTACGGTGTTACAAGAGCAGTGGTATGTTCGTGGTGTCCCGTCTACGATGTTACAAGAGCAGTGGTATGTTCGTAGTGTCCCGTCTACGGTGTTACAAGAGCAGTGGTATGTTCGTGGTGTCCCGTCTACGGTGTTACAAGAGCAGTGGTATGTTCGTGGTGTCCCGTCTACGGTGTTACAAGAGCAGTACTATGTTCGTAGTGTCCCGTCTACGGTATTAAAAGCGCAGTGGTATGTTCGTGGTGTCCCGTCTACGGTGTTACAAGAGCAGTACTATGTTCGTAGTGTCCCGTCTACGGTGTTAAAAGAGCAGTGGTATGTTCGTAGTGTCCCGTCTACGGTGTTACAAGAGCAGTACTATGTTCGTAGTGTCCCGTCTACGGTATTAAAAGCGCAGTGGTATGTTCGTAGTGTCCCGTCTACGTTGTTACAAGAGCATTGCTATGTTCGTTGTCTCCCGTCTACAGTGTTTGTAGTTAGAGCAGTTTATTTTACTTCCCGCCTGTGTAGGAGGATATTTGCTTAATGGAAGATGTTGAGGAAATTGAAATACAACTTTCCATGCGATAATTTCTTAGTGTCGCATCTTCAACCCTTAACGTCGATAACTTGGTAATGCAATTTCTGATTGGCTTCAAACGTAATGTGCTGATACTGATCTCTTGGAGATAACAAGAGAATTCCTCTTCAGTTTAGCTTCAGAGTTGGTGTTTCTTAGTAGATGGTTTGAATTAATTTGTTCCGTGCGATTCCTTAATTGCCATATTTTTAGAAGAAATTGGGATAATAGTTTCCACATGATGACTGGCGATTGCCTCATGTAATTCACTTCAGATTTCCATCTCTCATATTTATTTTCATTACAAACTTTAGCTGGACTCTGAATTATTCTATACACGTGTAGTGAGATACAGTGAACAGGGGTTATACAGTATGTGATAATCTTTCTCGAATCTCGCATCGACAGAAAAGCATCATTTTTATTCTGTGGCGAACTCTTCCTTTTGTATATTATTTAGAAACGAATAAGTTAAATGGACCTAGAAGAGGCCTAGGATCCTCCTAACATTTATCCACCTCTTTCCTTTTCTCCTGCCTTCTCTTCCTCCATCCTTACCTTTTTTCCTATCTTCCCTCTCTCCCCTACCTTCATCTCTCCCTTCGTCCCACCCTCTTTCCCTCCTTCATGTACTCACCCATGGGTATTGTACTTTGAATTAGATGACCCAGGCCCTCTAGCGCTCTTCTCTGTAATGAGAGGCAGACACGCAGTGGTCCTATAAAGCTGAGAATCGTCCTGAAAGGAGAAGGTTGTCGACTGAAAGACCATCCGTGGCTAAGATAGTTCGTGGTCACTGGCAGAGTAGATTAATCCTCGTTCGTTGTACTGTTCGCTGTGACAAGTTTGCTCAACGAGAATTTTTTTTTCTTTCACTCGCCGTTCTTGATGGAGGCCAAAGTTTGTTTCCTTGTTGCAGGTGTTTGTTTCCCGGTGTTGGGGAGACTGTCGCCAGTGGTTATGTATCACAGGTGTTTGCTAGCCGGTGTTGGGAAGGTTGTGTTGCAGGTGTTTGTTTCCCGGTGTTGGGGAGACTGTCGCCAGTGGTTGTGTATCGCATGTGTTTGCTAACCGGTCTTGGGGAGATTGTGTTGCAGGTGTTTACTAACCAGTGTTGGATAGTGTTGTATTTCACCTCTGTTATTTCCATCTCACCTCTAATTTTTTCCTACCTCTCCTGTTCTTGCATATTGCTCTCTCCAAGAATTCCTATCTTACACACCTGTTTCGCAACTGATAGGGAAGATTACACAATAACCCGCACGTAGGAGGATGAAATTTATGACGACGTTTCGGTCCAACGTGGACCACTAGCTAGTTAATGGCCCAAGTCGGACCGAAACGTAGTCATATCTTTCATACTCCTATGTGCGGGTTATTTGTGTACTGTTCCAGCCATGGTATTGTTTTTTTTATTCTTTATTGGTAGGGAAGACTTGGCGTAAGTTCTCTGTCTTTCTGTCTCTCTCTCTGTCTCTCTCTCTCTGTCTCTCTCTATGTCTCTCTCTGTCTCTCTCTATGTCTCTCTGTCTCTCTCTCTGTCTCTCTCTGTCTGTCTCTCTCTGTCTGTCTCTCTCTGTCTCTGTCTCTCTGTCTGTCTCTCTCTGTCTGTCTCTCTGTCTCTCTCTGTCTCTCTCTGTCTCTGTCTCTGTCTCTCTGTCTCTGTCTCTGTCTCTCTGTCTCTGTCTCTGTCTGTCTGTCTGTCTCTCTCTCTCTCTCTCTCTCTCTCTCACACACACACACACACACACACACACACACACACACACACACACACACACACACACACACACACACACACACACACACACACACACACACACTAAACCAACACTGACCACATACTTTCCATCATTTCACCACAATGAAATTAACTTCCCTGTTATAATTGTGGTCTGTAGCTCTGAATGCACAATCACTGCAGCGCTGAGAGAGAAGAGGGGAGAGAGTAGGGGAGATGAGAGAGGTGTTAGGGGAGAGTGGAGGGGGAAAGGGGGAGGGTTGATATAGGGAAGAGTAAAGAGGGTAGGTGTGGGGAGAGGAAGGGGAAACTGATTTCAATAAAAAATTATTTGCGTTTCCACAATTATTATCGTTTTGTGATGGAAATAGATGAGCACATGTGTGTGTGGGGGGGGGAGGGGAGAATGAATGTGTGTGTGTGTGTGAGTGTGTGTGTATTTGTGTGTGTTAGTTTTCTATCTCCGACGTCAAATTCAGAATTGTCGGTCATTCATCGTAGATAAATTTAACTACTTTTGCAAACCATTCACATACAACAATCTAATTTTTATCTGGCAATACTATCATCTAAATATTCTTAATCTTAGAGTTAGATAACTTCGAAGGTGAGATTCCAGCAATTGTATATCTCTGGTCCTCTGAAAATAAAGGTATATTTAAAATCCCCCACAAGAATGTTCTGAGTTTGTGTTTAAATGTTAACATAAATTTTATCATTTTATACAGGCTATTAAGACTTTCATCCATAACCATTATAAAAAAAATTTAACATTTAAAATCCATGGTCCGTTTGTCATTCTTCTCAATCCATCCAGATATAGTCGAAATTTGTAATTTTTTCGTATCTCTTTTGCATCATCTACAAACACCTCACGATGGCTCACTATGTTCATTTTTCTTCCCTGATATAAAATATGTCAAACTATGTCGTAACGTCTTCATGAGATCTATGTGGATTTCATTTGGGCTTAAGTATATGTAATCAAAACTCATGAAGTTAAATTGGTAATGTATATAATCTGTTACAATTTGCATAAGAGCTTCATAATGAGCTACGCAACAGAGTGCAATAAAAAAATTGCTTTGTCCAGGTACGGCATCCAAAATAAATTTTTTGGAGAGCCTTATAAACTTTAGAAATCACTATATAAGAGCCTTCAAATTATTTGCTTCTTCACATAGTGCAATAAAATCAATGATACCCGTCCCCCACGAAAATAAAATTTTGGAATGCTGTGCATGTTTTTTTTTAAATAATTATATGATCTTCAAACTGATGTGCCTTTCGGCACGACATATATATATATATATATATATGTATATATATATATATGTATATATATATATATATATATATATATATATATATATATATATATATATATATATATATATATATATATATATATATTTTTATAATATATATATATATATATATATATATATATATATATATATATATATATATATATTATATTTATATATATATATTATATTTATATATATATTATTGATTATTTTTATCTACTCTCTTCTCACTTCCTCTCTGTCCTTTGTAATGATTTTTTTAATGATTGCTGGATTCTGATATATACTGATGACGTCATATAATTGTTAATGTAAATTATTTTCGTGATCATTTTTATTTTGGGTTTGAACACCATATACATGGCATTTCTTCAGCTTGTTTAACAAAATAAAAAAACTGTCTTCCTCCGCTCGTAGTTTCTTTAACATTTTACTTCATAAATGTTAATGGGCCAAGATAGACCGAAACATCACCTAAATTTCGTCTCCAAACTTTAGGTTGTGAATATTTCCACCCAGGGTATTGGGTCTCGGGTTCTTCATAAATGATACCCAGTATCAAATAAGGTCAGTTTGTTGGGTTATACTTCCACCAGCACCTGTGTCGGCTTCTATAATTCCTGAGGTACCTTTAGTAACCTTGAGGAACCTCGTGAAGAGACTTCTCATGCTCAGTAACCTATGATTGGTTTAGCTCATGCGGGTTATGTTAATGTGGTCGAATGCATTTTTCCTGCGCATGTTTATAACTGTGTTTGTACGGTAGAAAGGAGTATTAGAGAGAGAGAGAGAGAGAGGGAGGGAGAACTGAGAGTGAATGTCGTTCGCTGGGATAAAGCGGTAAATGAAACTTTTGTTTTAATAAAAACGCGAGACGAGAAAGATTCAGGATGAAGGGTGGTGAGAAGGGTAACGGAGAGGTGAAGGAAGAAAATAAGAGGGGAAATGCAAGAGCGATGGAATAAACAGATCGGTCCACCATCAACTCAGATTCTGCTTACACATCGAGTCTCTCCATCCATTCCATATTACGCCATTATTGCCCCTCCATCGTCTACTACCAACAGTATCCCCACCCACTATCTTCTAGTCACATAACCCCAACACTCCCCACACCCACTACCCCCTCCTAACCATAACCCCCATAGCTCCCCATCAAACACCCATTATCCCATGTTGCCGTTCTTTTTCTAACGTCTTAAGTGTATTTCTGAAAGCTGTACTCGGGCAGTATCCCTCTCATACAAAAACCACCTCCACCTTTTCCAGTATCCCTCCCTCCCATATAAAAGGCGACCCCCCAACACTGTCGGTATCCCTCCCATATAAAAGACACCCCCCTCCATTCGGTATCCCTCCAATATAAAAGCCGCCCCACCACTGTTGATATCCCTCCATATAAAAGCCACCCCACCACTGTTGGTATCCTCCCATATAAAAGCCACCACCGCCACTGTCAGTATCCCTCCGCTCATATAAAAGCTTCCTCACTCTCGGTATCCCCCTCTCCCATATAAATATCATCCCCACCACTGTTGGTATCCCTCCCATATAAAAGCCATTCATACCACTTTTGGTATCCCTTCCATATAAAAGCTACCCCATCACTGTTGGTATCCCTCCCTCCCCTATAAAAGCCACCCCCACCACTGTTGGTATCCCTCCCTCCCCGATAAAAGCCATTCCCACCACTGTTGGTATCTCTCCCTCCCCGATAAAAGCCACCCCCCACCACTATTGGTATCCCTCCCTCCCCGATAAAAGCCACCCCCACCACTGTTGGTATCCCTCCCTCCCCTATAAAAGCCACCCCACCAGTGTTGGTATCCCTCCCCGATAAAAGCCATCCCCACCACTGTTGGTATCCTTCCCTCCCCGATAAAAGCCACCCCCACCACTGTTGGTATCCCTCCCTCCCCGATAAAAGCCACCCCTACCACTGTTGGTATCCCTCCCTCCCCGATAAAAGCCACCCCCATCACTGTTGGTAGCCCTCCCTTCCCTACAAAAACCACCCCCACCAGTGTTGGTATCCGTCCCTCCCCGATAAAAGCCACCCCCATCACTGTTGGTATCCCTCCCTCCCCTATAAAAGCCACCCCCACCAGTGTTGGTATCCCTCCCTCCCCTATAAAAGCCACCCCCACCAGTGTTGGTATCCCTCCCTCCCCGATAAAAGCCACCCCCCACCACTGTTGGTATTCCTCCCTCCCCTATAAAAGCCACCCCCATCACTGTTGGTATCCCTCTCTCCCCTATAAAAGCCACCCCCACCAGTGTTGGTATCCCTCCCTCCCCGATAAAAGCCACCCCCCACCACTGTTGGTATTCCTCCCTCCCCTATAAAAGCCACCCCCACCAGTGTTGGTATCCCTCCCTCCCCGATAAAAGCCATCCCCACCACCACAACCAAGCTTGCCTGGCAGAGTAATAAAAAAAATATTTGTCAAATGAACCATAAAAGGCCCATAAGAAAGGCCATTTGAATCTAAGTTTTCTGAGAAGGTAAGGATGGTTGGGGAGGGAGGGGAGGCAGGAGGCTACGTGTTTTATGGTGATGGACATGCCCGTTTCCATTTTAATGATGGCATAAAAGTTAGCACTCAGGAGGGGTTATATAGCTTGTGAAAATTATCAGGGCATTTTGTGTCTTGAGGTCCACGTTGTCTGGTGCCCCACTACTGATGGAAAGGTTATTATGTTCATTCTCTTTCTCTCTCCCTCTCTCTCTCTTTCTCTCTCTTTCTCTTTCTCTCTCTTTCTCTTTCTCTCTCTTTCTCTTTCTCTCTCTCTCTGCATGTAATTGTTTCAGTACCTAATTATATCTTCATATAAGTGGCTCATTCGTCTATTAATAAATGTTAATTATCCTGGGAATAATCGCACCGACAGCCTGGTCTCTGACCTGGTCTCTGACCTGGTCTCTGACCTGGTCTCTGACCTGGTCTCTGACCAGGTCTCCTAAATTAGAAACACTATAGAAAGGAGTGAATATTAATAAACACATAATAAATTTAAAATATCTGAGCTGTATACTGAATGTAAATATAACTGTATTTGCACTCTGGCAATCCCGACAGAGTGCAAATCGTTTAACAGACTTCCTTTTTTTACACACAAATACGACAGGCTTCCTTAGCAAATAACTTCTATCGTTAAAAACGATAAAAGACATGTAATTTATCCATCGAAGTCCTGTCTTTCCGTTTTTCTCCCGCTTTAAACACAGCGTCTCGACAGATATCAGGATATACATTATTTATTCCCTGGTTATATTTTTTTCCTCGTCCTGGGGAAGGGGAAACAAATCTCAGACGGAGTTTCTTCCCTCCCTTACAAATCTGAGCGGAACACAATGGCCTATTTGGCCACAATGGAGAAATTTACGAACGACTATTGGCTTTTTATCTCGGGTTTATGTCTGGTGGTATACTATACATTGATGTTTTGTAGGTTTTCTCTACATTGATTTCCTGTATCCTATACATTGATTTTTTGTGGTATTCCATGCATTGATGTTTTGTGGTATCCTATATTTTGATGTTTTGTAACATCCTATACATTGATGTTTTATGGTGTCTTATACATTATTGTTTCGTAGTATGCTAAATGTTGATGTCTTATGGAATCCTCTACAATTGCATTTTGTTAGCTTTTGCACTGATTGATAGGAAAGGAAGATCAATGGTATTGTTAATGTAAGGGTAAGTATGATGGAGAGAGAGAGAGAGAGAGAGAGAGAGAGAGAGAGAGAGAGAGAGAGAGAGACCAACCAATTTAAGAGGAGTTTGAGGGGATCCATTAAGAGGAGGTAGCGGTAGGTAGGACCCCTCGGCAGAGAGGGAGACTCAAAGAAAGGTAAGAAGGAGAGAGGAAAGTTACCAATAAATGGAATCTGTGAGGGATGAAAGACTCTTAGGAGATGAAGTGTGGGGTAAGGTGATTCCTTGGAGAAGAAGTATGGAAAAGAAAGACCCACAGAGAGAGAGAGAGAGAGAGAGAGAGAGAGAGAGAGAGAGAGAGAGACGTAGGGAGGAAGGGTGAATGCTTGGAACAAATGTAAGAAATGGAGAGGAGAAGAGTGGGAGAGATGGAATAAGCAATAGGAAAAGAGAGGGTGGAGGAGTTTAAGCCTGTTCTGAAGAATGGTAAAAAGAGAAGGGTTGGGGGAGGCCGCCCTTAGAGAGGAAGCAAGGATCTTATTGACAGTGGAAGGATGGATCAGAAGAAAATCAAATTGGGAAGGAAGGGAAAAGGGGACCAGCAGAGAGTTTCGCGAGTAGCAATATGGAAGCGAAGAAGAGGAATGATGGGGAACAGCAGTCCTTAGAGGGTAAGGGAAAAAGAGACGAAGACCCATAGAAATAGAGGAAGAGGGAAAGAAAGTAGGAGAGGGAAGGGGAGACTCCAGGACTCCAGAAAATTTTGCAAGAATTGCTGGCTACACCTCATGGATGAGAAGAGACAGGCAAGGGCAAGGAGGAGGTGTTGCTGTGCGCTTCTCTAAAAGTGTTTATGCCCAGCACAGTGATGTTGCCACCCCTACACATCTTAAAATGATGTTCTTCAAGCTCTGCATAAACTATGTACCTCTGTACTAGCATGTGCAATGTACAGACCTCAGTGGCAACATGCAGACCCCATCAACTTCCTAATGGAAAATACTGACTCCCTTCTGCTACAACACAACTGTCAACATATTATAATTGTTGGTGACCTCAACCAGCACCTTATGCAGAGGGACTTTGATGACCTTCTTGCAGTGTTTGACATCTCTGGCTCCTCCCTTGACCCAGTAGTGAGTGATCTGGCAGAAGGCATAGTCACTTGTCAACCCCTCGGCTATGTTGGATCGTCTGACCACAAGGCTGTTTTTACGACACTTAAGATCCCAACAGAACGAGGTGAGGGGTCCACACGCACAACCTGGCTATGGGAAAGAGGCAATTGGCCAACCTTTGCTCTGACCTCGCCACCACCGATTGGAATGCTCTTCTCCGAAGGGGTGCTGACAACCAAGTGAAAGCCTTCACTGGACACATCCTTAATCTACAACAAGAACACATTCCTCACCGGCAATATGCGACGAAGCCTACAGATCAGCCTTGGTTTGGCTTTCGTTGTAGAGAGGCTGCTGCTGCTAAGTTCAAAACATGGCGAAGGTATAAGAGACATCCTACCACCTATAACAGGAACTCGCACAGGCAAGCCTGTAGGCATATGGGTGACGTTCAAAAGTGGGCCATTACTAAATGGGAGGTGGACACTAAAAGAAAGCTAGCATCAGGTAGGGTAGGCTCCAAAACCTGGTGGTCCCTGGTCAAGGACAGACAAGGTTATCTGCCTGATGAACTTATTCCACCTCTAAATCGACAGGATGGGACCACCTCTACTAGTAGTCAAGAGAAGGCGGACCTCTTTGCTGAACACTTTGCTACCAAAATGCAAGTTCCTGATCCAGCAAGGGACCCTCCTTGGCTAGCTGCAAGAACTGTGTCAAAACTGTCAGTGGTGACAATAAGGCAGGAGGAGGTGCATTTCCTTCTTAAATCGCTTGACCAAGAAAAGGCTGTGGGCCCAGACAAATTGAGCCCAAGACTGCTGAGAAGATGTGCAGACCAGCTAGCAGCACCTCTAACTCGCCTCTTTCAGCACTGCCTAGTACAGTGTAAATGGCCCTCTTTATGGAAAGAGGCAAATGTAGTCCCTGTTCACAAAAAGAAGAGTAGAGCAGAAATCAGCAACTACAGACCAGTGTCACTCCTGTCAATCACTGGTAAGATCCTTGAGACAATAATCTCAAGACAAATGACAGCTTTTTGACTACCACTCACTACTTTGTGATCGTCAATATGGCTTCAGGAAAGGTTACTCTGCTGCTGATCTGTTGTTAAACCTCTCCACTAAGTGGCACCAGTCACTGGATGAATCCAAAGTCAGCTGTGTGGTAGCACTGGACATTGCTGACGCTTTCGACCGTGTGTGGCACCAGGGCCTCTTCGCAAAACTTCAAGCACTGGGAATTGCAGGCTCTACGCTATGTCTCCTCAGTGATTACCTTCATGGTAGATCTCTAAAGGGTAGTTCTCAATGGAACGGAATCAGCAAGACATCCTATTGGGGCAAGTGTTCCACAAGGAAGCGTGCTGGGACCATTGTTATGGGATGTCTACTTCAACGACCTTCTTCATCTCATCCCAGAATCACCTGCATATGCAGACGACTGTACACTGACATTCACTTATCCAAGAGAAGAAATGCCAGCTGCTCTAAGCTACATCAGTCACCAGCTGAGAGCTATATCAGCTTGGGGAAATAGATGGCAAGTAACATATGCACCTGAGAAAACGCAAATGATGATCGTCTCTAGGCACCATGATGATAATGCTGGTGCAGTAGAAAGGATGAATGGGAGGGTGTTGGCACCTGGAGAAGAAGTTGATATCCTTGGGGTGAAATTTGACTCCAAACTAACCATGAAGAACCATGTTGTGAATCTTGCAAACAAGGCAGCCAGGAAGCTTACAGCACTTCGCCGTATCTCGCATCTGCTTGACAGTAGGGGTTGCAAGATTCTGTACGAGGCACAAGTACGCTCACACCTTGAGTATGCTCCACTTTCTTGGTTTGCCTGCCCCCCCCTCCTCTCATCTGCGACTGCTTGACAGAGTAGAGAACAGAGCAAGACGTCTCATCTCTCGCCTGGACCCATCCTGGATAGATCTGTCATTTCAGCAGAGCCTTCAACATAGGAGGGATGTGGGTGGCCTTACTGTTATGTACAAGGCCAATATTGTCAAAGTACCACACTTGGATCCACTTCGAGGACAGCGTGAAAC
>NC_091329.1:18438782-18446812 GCF_038502225.1 Cherax quadricarinatus
AAGTAGGTGTCAAGGAGAACCTAAGGAGGTGAGGGGAGGTAAGAGAGGAGGGCAACCTGGAGTTCAGTCACCTGTTAACACTAGCCTTGGTGAGGAAGCCGCTGGAAATATCCCTGTGTCGGTCGACTCTGTGAAAGAGGGGACACACACACACACACACACACACACACACACACACACACACACACACACACACATACACACACACACAGACCAGTGTCACAGACAAGTGTCACTGACATGTATAGCATGCAAAGTCATGGAGAAGATTATCAGGAGAAGAGTGGTGGAGCGCCTAGAAAGAAATGAGCTTATCAACGACAGCCAGCACGGTTTCAGGGACGGAAAATCCTGTGTCACAAACCTACTTGAGTTCTATGACAGGGTTACAGCAGTAAGACGAGAGAGAGAAGGGTGGGTAGATTGCATTTTCGTGGACTGTATTAGGCGTTTGACACAGTTCCACACAAGAGACTAGTGTAAAAGCTAGAGGAGCAGGCAGGGATAACAGGAAAGGCACTGCAATGGATCAGGGAATACCTGTCAGGAAGACAACAGCGGGTCATGGTACGTGGCGAGGCATCAGAGTGGGCGCCTGTGAAGAGCGGGGCTCCACAGGGGTCAGTCCTAGGACCTGTGCTGTTTCTGGTATTTGTGAACGACATGACGGAAGGAATAGACTCCGAAGGGCCTCTGTTTGCAGATGATGTGAAGTTGATGAGAAGAATTCAATCGGACGGGGACCAGGCAGAACTACAGAGGGCTCTGGACAGGCTGCAGGCCTGGTCCAACAACTGAGCTGAGTATAACACCGGGCACATCTCCTGAGGCGCACAGCAACCAAATAACTGCGGCAG
Organism: Cherax quadricarinatus; assembly: GCF_038502225.1. Classification (NCBI taxonomy): domain Eukaryota; kingdom Metazoa; phylum Arthropoda; class Malacostraca; order Decapoda; family Parastacidae; genus Cherax; species Cherax quadricarinatus. The sequence continues at coordinate 18,439,640 of NC_091329.1, forward strand.
CTTACGGGCGCCTAGCACACTCAAGAGCAGCATTCCGACATCTTAATAAGGAATCGTTCAGTACCCTGTACACTGTGTACGTTAGGCTCATATTGGAATATGCAGCACCAGTTAGAACCCACACCTAGCCAAGCACGTAAAGAAACTAGAGAAAGTGCAAAGGTTTGCAACAAGATTGGTCCCGGAGCTAAGGGGTATGTCCTACAAGGAGAGGTTAAGAGAAATCGACCTGACAACACTGGAGGACAGGAGAGAGAGGGGGGATATGATAACCACATAAAAAATACTGAAAGGAATCGACAATGTGGACAGAGACAGGATGTTTCAGAGATGGGACACAACAAGGAGGAGTCAGTTGGAAGTTGAAGACTCAGATGAATCACAGGAATGTTAGGAAGTATTTCTTCAGTCACAGAGTTGTCAGGAAGTGGAACAGTCTGGGTAGTGATGTAGAGGAGGCAGGATCCACATTCAGTTTTAAGAAGAGGTATGATAAGGCGCATGTAGAGGGAAGAGTGACCTAGTAGCGGCCAGCGAAGAAGCGGGCCCAGGAGCTGTGAATCAACTCTTGCAACCACAACTAGTTGAGTACACACACAAAAAAAACCACTTCACACAACAGGCCAAGTATTTACTGACAAATGCCTTTGACAACTAGTAGTATTTAACTACATAGTCCACCAGTGAGTGGACAGGAAGACTGACAGTCATTTTGACAGACAAAATTACTAACATAAAATTACTAACCAAGATACTGATTTAGACGGAGACAAAAAGAGAAAGTCTAAAGTTCCTTAGCAAACAAAATGAGATAGACACTCGGACAGACATTCTGACTTTATTGAGCAGGCAGTGAGACTGTCCAAGTCACACAGCAAAGTGTGTGTGTGTGTGTGTGTGTGTGTGTGTGTGTGTGTGAGATAGATAGATAGAGAGAGAGAGAGAGAGAGAGAGAGAGAGAGAGAGAGAGAGAGAGGGAGAGGGAATGAACAAAGCGGTATAAATACATCCCATGTGGGCGATATGGGGCCGGAAGTACAGTTCTGAAAGCTGTCGCAGAGAAATGTACGAAAAACGCGCAACGGCTTTGATTAATATTTTTCCCATTCATCATGTATAGTGTCGGTCTGACTGGCGCCATTAATGGCGGGTAGATGTTAGTGGCCTGGCGGTGCACGGTTAATTGTTAATCACCTGATTGTGAGGGGTAACTGATACTCACCTGATTGTGGGGTTTACTGATACTCACCTGATTGTGGGGGTTACTGATACTCGCCTGATTGTGGGGGTTACTGATACTCACCTGATTGTGGGGGTTACTGATACTCACCTGACTGTTGGAAAAGGCAAGGGGAAGGGGTAGATTCTGATCCCTTGAATGAAAGTGGTGGATTCTGATCCTTTGAGTGACAGTGGTAGATTCTGATCCTTGAGTGAGAGCAGGAGATTCTGGTCCCTAATTGTGAAGGATAGTTTCTGATCCCTTTGGTTGAGGACAGTACTGTTTATAATCATGTGGGACTAATAATAATAATAATAATAATAATAATAGTAAATTATTATTATTATATTGCACTGGGAAGTGAGAGGCAGTAAGCACAGTAGTGGAGGTTCGATCCTTCGTCAACACCTCGCGAGGGAGGCAGGCGACATAACAGTTTTCAAGTGATGTAATTACAAGTGTGAACGACACTGAGGTGGGCCAGATGGTTGGAAATAATTAGTATCAACAGCTGGTAGTGGCTGAGTCTCTCTGGTGACTGAACTTAAGTCGTAGCAAGATGGGCGATAATCGGCTGGAGTAAGTGGTAGAGAAGCTGGTATAAGTGCCATAGAGAGGAAGGTACAAGTGGCAGGGAGAGGCAGGTATAAGTGGCAGGGAGAGGCAGGTATAAGTGGCAGGGAGAGGCAGGTACAAGTGGCAAGGAGAGGCAGGTATAAGTAGCAGGGAGAGGCAGGTACAAGTGGCAGGGAGAGGCAGGTACAAGTGGCAGGGAGAGGCAGGTATAAGTGGCAGGGAGAGGCAGGTATAAGTGGCAGGGAGAGGCAGGTATAAGCGGCAGGGAGAGGCAGGTACAAGTGGCAGGGAGAGGCAGGGAGAGGCAGGTACAAGTGGCAGGGAGAGGCAGGTACAAGTGGCAGGGAGAGGCAGGTATAAGTGGCAGGGAGAGGCAGGTATAAGTGGCAGGGAGAGGCAGGTATAAGTAGCAGGGAGAGGCAGGTACAAGTGGCAGGGAGAGGCAGGTATAAGTGGCAGGGAGAGGCAGGTACAAGTGGCAAGGAGAGGCAGGTATAAGTGGCAGGGAGAGGCAGGTATAAGTGGCAGGGAGAGGCAGGTACAAGTGGCAGGGAGAGGCAGGTACAAGTGGCAGGGAGAGGCAGGTACAAGTGGCAGGGAGAGGCAGGTACAAGTGGCAGGGAGAGGCAGGTACAAGTGGCAGGGAGAGGCAGGTACAAGTGGCAGGGAGAGGCAGGTACAAGTGGCAGGGAGAGGCAGGTACAAGTGGCAGGGAGAGGCAGGTACAAGTGGCAGGGAGAGGCAGGTACAAGTGGCAGGGAGAGGCAGGTACAAGTGGCAGGGAGAGGCAGGTACAAGTGGCAGGGAGAGGCAGGTACAAGTGGCAGGGAGAGGCAGGTACAAGTGGCAGGGAGAGGCAGGTACAAGTGGCAGGGAGAGGCAGGTACAAGTGGCAGGGAGAGGCAGGTACAAGTGGCAGGGAGAGGCAGGTACAAGTGGCAGGGAGAGGCAGGTACAAGTGGCAGGGAGAGGCAGGTACAAGTGGCAGGGAGAGGCAGGTACAAGTGGCAGGGAGAGGCAGGTACAAGTGGCAGGGAGAGGTAGGTGTGAGTGGCATGGAGAGGCAGGTGTGAGTGGCATGGAGAGGCAGGTGTGAGTGGCATGGAGAGGCAGGTGTGAGTGGCAGGGTGTAATGAAGCAAATCAGCTCCTCGAGCCATACCTATGTCAAGGTGTGATAAATATTAATTGTCAAGATGTCATGAGTGTCCTTCATATGTACTCCATACTTATATTCTTCCTTATTTATTATTTGCATAGTTCTGTAACTCAGGTGTAGAAAATAAATGCAGTATTTTGAAAGAAAAGCTTCTTAATGTTATATACCATCATTGTTTTCATTGAAATGTATTGCGGAACCATTGCAAAAAGGTTAATTAATTAAGAAATTATTATTAGTAATATTATTAATATTACTGTGACATCTATAGATGATTTGAAAATATCCCTAATGCTGTAAAAGTTGCAAATTGACTGTAGGAAATGCGTTGAAGTATTAAGATTCACGCACTGTGATGTTCTTTTCTCAGTTGTTTCAATATGATTTCACTAGAATATTTATTTAGCCGTAATGTAGTGTATAAAATAATTTTTTATGTCACATTTATTTTTTAAGTATTGGTATTTTTTGTAATGATTGTTGCGAGTAGTAATAAGATGTACTGAAATGAGTTGAGATACTATAAAAAGTTTGTAAAGAGTTTGTGTACAGGTTTTGAGATTTGCTTAAACAGCTGGGAGGGAATACGAGGGCAAGACTTTTGCAAATAAGCTTCACTACACACCTTTCTTGCCTTGATCAGCCTTTTCCAGCTATTCATATCGATTATCTGCTGCTAACAAGAGAGTCCATAACTTGTGATAATGTGTGTATAAGTAGAAAACCCCAAAATATTAACATAATTGCAGTTTTTCATGTGACAGCCATCTGGGGAGACAGCTTCCAGTCGGCACTGTTATGAATCTCAGCACGGTTTTACTAAGGGGCGTTCTTGACTTACGAACATACTAACTTTTTTCGCTAAGGTATTTGAGCAGGTAAATCATGGTAATGAGTATATTGTGTATATGGACTGCAGTAAGATTTTTGACAGAGTCCCACATCGGAAACTATTGAAACTATCGAGGCACACACAACAGATTTTTTTCTTGGACAGAAGCGTGGCTGACCGATAGGCAACAAAGAGATTGCATAAACGAGGAGAAATCAGAGTGGGAAGTGTCACAAGCGGTTTTCCACAGGGGTCAGTGTTGGGAACCTTGTTACTCACAATTTACATAAACGATATAGACAAGGATATAAATAGTAACATAAGCAAGTTTCCCGATGCCACCAAAATAGGCCGTCGAAATCATTCTGACTAGGACACACTGCTCCAGGAAGATCTGAATAGACTGGTGCAGTGGTCGGTGAAGCGGCAGATGCAGTTTAACAGACAAATGCAAAGTTCTAAGCATTGGAAAGGTACATAACCATGATAAACCATACCACGGGTAGGGTAGAACCCACGATGAGTCACAAAACTCTATTTGTGAAAAAGGTTTGGGAGTTCTGGTTAGCAGTATTTTAAAGCAGAAAGCAGTGGGTAAGTATTCGAAATTAAGCGAATAGAATTCTTGGCTTCATATGAAGAGGTATACCTAACAAGAGTCAGCAGGTTATTCTTCAACTCTACATATCGTTGGTTAGGCCTCATTTAGATTGTGCTGCACAATTCTGGTCACCGTATTACAGAACGGATATAAATGCGCTTGAAAAGGTACAAAGGAGGATGACAAAGATGATCCCATGTATCAGTAATCTTTCCTACGAGGATAGTCTGAGGGTCCTGAATCTATACTCTCTAGAAAGGCGTAGAAATAAGGGGGATATGACTGAGGTGTATAAATGGAAAGCGAGAATAAAGAGGATTTAAATAATGTTCAAAAAATATCTAACCAAGACAGGATTCGCAGCAATGGTTTCAAGTTAAATTTTAGATCCCGAAAAGATATAGGAAAGCACTTTTGGTAATAGAGTTGTGGATGAGGGGAACAAACTTCCGATTAGCGTCATTGAAGGTAAAACGTTGCGTAGTTTCAAAAAGAGGTTAGATAAATACGTGAGTGGGTGTGGGTGGATGTGACTTGGACTGCTGGTGATACTCCCATCACCAGCAGTCACACTCGGGTACTCTCATCATCAGTAGTCACATTCAGGTATTTCCATCACCGGTAGTCACATTCAGGTACCCTCATCACCGATAGTCACATATAAGTACTCTCATCACCGGTAGTTACATTTGGGTACTAAAGATGAAAGTTAAGACACTTATGCAACATCTGGTTATCTTTATTGTAGACGTTTCGCCATCCAGTGGCTTTATCAATACAGATTCTTGGACATAATTAGAAAACAGAAGAACTATATACAAAAGATGAGGTAATCAGTCCCTCAGCCTTGGAGTTAGTGTTCATAGCACCGTGGTTGTAGAGATTCTGAAGCTCAGGCAAGGAATAATATACCTGTCTTGCACATTTGGGTACTCCCATAACTGTTAGTCACATTCGGGTACTCCCATCACCTGTGGTCACATTCAGGTACTCCCATCACCTGTGGTCACATTCAGGTACTCCCATCACCTGTGGTTACATTCAAATACTCTCATCACCTGTGGTCACATTCAGGTACTCCCATCACCAGTAGTCACACTCGGGTACTCCCATCACCAGTAGTCACACTCGGGTACTCCCATCACCAGTAATCACATTCGGGTACTCCCATCACCAGTAATCACATTCGGGTACTCCCATCACCAGTAGTCACACTCGGGTACTCCCATCACCAGTAATCACATTCGGGTACTCCCATCACCAGTAATCACATTCGGGTACTCCCATCACCAGTAATCACATTCGGGTACTCTCATCACCAGTAATCACATTCGGGTACTCTCATCACCAGTAATCACATTCGGGTACTCCCATCACCAGTAATCACATTCGGGTACTCCCATCACCAGTAATCACATTCGGGTACTCCCATCACCAGTAATCACATTCGGGTACTCCCATCACCAGTAATCACATTCGGGTACTCTCATCACCAGTAATCACATTCGGGTACTCCCATCACCAGTAATCACATTCGGGTACTCCCATCACCTGTAGTCACATTCGGGTACTCCCATCACCTGTAGTCACATTCGGGTACTCCCATCACCTGTAGTCAAATTCGGGTACTCCCATCACCTGTAGTCACATTCAGGTACTCCCATCACCTGTAGTCACATTCAGGTACTCCCATCACCTGTAGTCACATTCAGGTACTCCCAACACCTGTAGTCACATTCAGGTACTCCCAACACCTGTAGTCACATTCAGGTACTCCCATCACCAGTAATCACATTCGGACATTCCCATCACCAGTAGTCACATTCAGGTACTCCCATCACCAGTAGTCACATTCGGGTACTCCCATCACCAGTAGTCACATTCGGGTACTCCCGTCACCTGTAGCCACATTCAGGTACCCCCATTACCGGTGGTCACATTCAGGTACTCCCATCACCAGTAGTCACACTCGGGTACTCCCATCAACAGTAGTCACACTCGGGTACTCCCATCACTGGTACCCACATTCAGGTACTCCCATAACTAGTACCCACATTCAGGTACTCCCATAACTAGTACCCACATTCAGGTACTCCCATAACTAGTACCCACATTCAGGTACTCCCATAACTAGTACCCACATTCAGGTACTCCCATAACTAGTACCCACATTCAGGTACTCCCATCACTAGTACCCACATTCAGGTACTCCCATCACCAGCAGTCACATTCAGGTACTCCCATCACTGGTACCCACATTCAGGTACTCCCATCACCAGCAGTCACATTCAGGTACTCCCATCACTGGTACCCACATTCAGGTACTCCCATCACCAGCAGTCACATTCAGGTACTCCCATCACTGGAAGTCTCATTCAGGTACTCCCATCACTTGTAGTCAGATTCAGGTACACCTATCACCTGTAGTCACATTCGTGTACTCTCATCACCGGTACCCACATTCAGGTACTCCCAGCAATTCAGCACTAATGTTCCTCCCTAAATTTTCGTGGAGTTCCTGCAACAATGCATTCACACTCGGCTTGTTTGGCAACTGGGTCGTTGTTACCTAAACGACCCTGGCTTTAATCTACACTCATCTTGTTTGGTAGCCCAAGCGTTGTTTCATATGCCAACCTGTGTTTCACTCGGCTTGTTTGGTAACCCAATCGTTGTTGTATTAGGAACTTCGTAATTATCACCGGTGATCTGTTATGAGAATTTTGCTAGTCACGTGGTCCCCAGCGTACGTTAGTGTCTCGCTCTCTTCGTCGCCAACCCGTA
>NC_091329.1:18449412-18464412 GCF_038502225.1 Cherax quadricarinatus
CGACCGTACCGAGCACCAACGATCGATTTCCCAACGTCGTCCTCTTTGGTATTTTTTTTACTACGCTAATTAAGGATAGTTAAGCTGACGAAAATCTACCATTTCTGACACAATTTTTTTTACCATAAACTATACTTTTCCTGGATGTAACGCCTGACGGGTAAAGACTAACAGTGTGCTTACTGAAAGAACCTCCGTACACCATCGCTGTCTTCATTGGTGAATCCGGATTTCCTCAGGTTTCGTAAATCGTCCATAAACAGCCGTTTTATGAGGCTTCATGGGTTATCTCAAGCTTCAGGTAAACACAGAGGCTGCCTAACATGGCAATCTGTTTCCGAGACCATTATTCTTGCTATCCAAAAACCAGCTGAGGTTTGCCTGGGGATGTCTGAGCGTTCATGTCGGTACTTTCTGGCTCACCCAAGAAGAACGTCGGTGTTTACGTTCATGAGAGTACTATCTCACACAGGGAGAATATGGGGAGTGAACGTCCATGAGGGTATTTCCTGGCTCACACGGGGAGAAAATGGGGAAGGGAAGTGAGAGAGAGAGAGAGAGAGAGAGAGAGAGAGAGAGAGAGAGAGAGAGAGAGAGAGAGAGAGAGAGAGAGAGAGAGAGAGAGAGAGATTCATGATTTACTTTCAACACGGAACAAGTTTCAAGTGTCGCAATGAAAAGAAATTTTACTTACATTAAACACAGGCACACACATACACACATATCGGATGACAGGAGTTTGCAGGATGTGCGAACATGCACACACGAGTTTGAGCTCTTCAAACAAAATGAGCTGTAATGTCGCCCCACCAAAGATACTCCCAGTCTCACACTCCTCCCTGGCTCTCCTATCTTTGTCCCCTATCTCGTATTATTCTCGCCTTCTCACGGATGCGTGTGTGTGTGTGTGTGTGTGTGTGTGTGTGTGTGTGTGTGTGTGTGTGTTTTCCTAATAAATAATGTTTTAATTTTCAAGTAATTTTACTACACTGTAGATTTTTGTTATTATTATTATCGTGTTCTTTTCATTTTCTTATGCACATCTTGGTGCATGAATTCATATTGTACTATCTTCTGTTTTTTTTTTCTGAGATATTTTGATCGCATTCTTTATCTTGTTTTATATCGTCACTATGTATTCTATTCAATTGTCTTTATTATCCGATCGTTTTCGTAATAGTTTTCTCAATACTTCGCACATTTTTGTTATTGAACCGTTATCTTCTTTTGTGATCTGCGACTCATATGAGTCATCGGTGATCAAAAAAAATCATACACAATTTGTGGTTATGTTGTTCCCTCATCCTCGTGGCTTCACGTTTCTCCTTATTCTTCGGCATATATTGTTTTTCATGCTACTATATTTCTCTCTGAATTGCATCTTCCTTCCTTCGGAAAATAAAGACACTGGTAGCGGTGAAACCTTTTATTACGAAGGGATTTTATTTCCATTGTTTACCTTCCTGCATTCCCTTTCCGCAGCAAGTTCTTCTTCCTTGGCATTTCTCCAGAATAGTCTTCGGCTTCTCTTTATTGTTTATTTTTCTTTCTACCCTTCATTCTGGTTTTCTATTCTATATTTAACAACATTAACATTACGACAACCCTCATCGCCAATAATGTCATCACCAACATTATAGCCGTCACCACAACCATCACTCACAACATTACCATCACTAATCCCCATCGCAGCAACCATAACAGCTAAATCAGTAGCAACTGCATCATCACAGCCTCCTAGTTAACTCCACTACAATTTCAATCACCACCCAAAAAAACACTACAGTGACACTACCGCTACAAGAGGTTCAAACACTATTACAAAACAGTGCCAAGACCACCACCACCACACTTGGCTATCACGACCATCTTAACCATCTGGCTCACACCACCACCAACACCTTGACTAGCGTCATGGCCACCATGATCACCAAATATATATATCAAAGCTACTACCATCTACCATTACCATCATAGCTACCACTATCATCATCTTCGCTATCACGGCACCACTACTATCACTAATTATAGCTACTACTTCCACCAACAAAGCTATCAAGGAACTACTATGACGACCACCACTACCACCATTATCAGAGCAACTACTATAGTTACCATCATTACCATCTCTGCCACCACCATAACTACTGCTGTTACCACCATCACAGCCACCACGGTATTACCACCAATACCAAAATCTGCAACTCCTAGCTGCTGAGAAAAACTCTATGGTATTCTCTTACCACATTTCAAAACTACGCATTTCCCACGCTCTCTTGACACACACTGATTTACTGTTACACTAAAGCGTTTATTTATTAGCCTATAAAAGTACCTCGAAAGAAAAAGTTTAATATAATTTTAGTGTCATGAATTTGAAATATGTGAGAAAATGAATCTGTGACAGGAATACTGTTAGAAAACTGGTGTGTGTGTGTATGTGTGTGTGTGTGTGTGTGTGTGTGTGTGTGTGTGTGTGTGTGTGTGTGTGTGTGTGTGTGTGTGTGTGTATGTAACTATCTATTTTCATGCAAGAGCATATTTGTGTATAAGCGAACCCACTACTAGAAACCATCCTTCACTCCAAACTTTCCTCATGTCACAAACTACAAGCATAATTAGCGTCTAACCTGGCGAGCCATCAGCATTCATCAGCTTATTACAAGGGAGGTGACAGCAGCAGGCGTGGTGCTCCAGACAAGGTAGTTATTAAGTGCTACGGGATATTGTCTACTCACACACAACGTGATACTATCGGCTGAAAAACATCTAGACAGCAGGGAGAGACTTTAATTCAAAATAACAAGAATCTAAAAAAAGACGACAATGATGGTGATAATGATTTTGCTTGTTATGATGATGAATAAGATATTTAAAAGAAGCAAGTCACAAGTAGAGAACACATACCTACAAGCATTTCACAGGGAACATGGGCAAGAATACTACATGAGAATACTACAAGCTCTACGACTTACACACACTATATAACCTACGTAATCAATCTAAACTAGAGAACGTTATGAACAATGTAAACTAATAAATTCTCAAATATTTACCCAATAATTCCCACATCCTCTTAATCAACTTCAGCATTTCGCCGTAGCTAGGACAGTCGGGTGTGTGACTGAGACGAGACTAAGTGATTATTGCGCTTTAAAACTTTCCATCCTCTCGAACATAATTTTACATTCATTAGCTTAGTTTTACGTTACGATTGCTGATTTTTTGTTAAAAATTAAAACTTAATAAATACTAACGTTACGTAAGGTGACCTAACCTAACATGACCTGACCTGACCAAACCTCATCTATCCTAGCTGAACCTAAATAACATAATTCGACAAATTTTCTTAAAAGACTAAGAAATCGACTCATGCTTTAAGAGGACTGGCTGAGTAATTACGCTAAATCATCCAGAAGTTTAAACCCACTGATTATGCAGATTACTGATGAATAAAAACTCCGAGTATAGCATAAACAGAAATTTAGAAGCGCAAGACGAAAAGAAGAAAAAATACTTGAAAAATATTGGTCTCCAAGGACGGTCTCCAAGAGCAACGCCCTTTCAGTTGCTTGTGTTTGTTTTTGTGTCATTATATAATTCATCTGTTTTAGAAAACAAACATTAAAAAAAATTGTGAAAAATAGAAGCTGCATCACAATTTCGGTAACAATTCACAACAAACCCACACCGTGGCTGGAGCAAGACAACCCACAATAGTGGTTGAAACAATTCACAACCTACAACACCCTGCCTGAAATAATTCTCAACTAACCCACATGGTAGCTGCAACAATTCACACACCCACAATACCGTGGATGCAACAATTCACAGCTAGCCCACAACACCGTAGTTGCAACAATTCACAACCGAAAACACTGTGTCTTCAACAATTCAACACCCACACTACCGTGGCTGTAACAATTCACAATCCGCAACACCGTGACTGCAACAAAGTCAAATAATAAAAATATAAATAATTGTAATAATAATTATAGTAATAATAACTCATTATTCTCATCAAAGAGAAGCGCTTAGCAATTAGAGTTCATATAACGCCCTGGTAAATGGGAGGTAATCGGGTTCGACTTAAGGAAGGGAAGGACAGCTCCACTTCCTTGGATGACCATCAGTCAGAGCCTCAACCCAAGGCTACATGCGAGCTGTAATATGCTGTAAAAAATGGTAAAACTGAATTAACCGCAAAAAAAATTAATATAGATGGAAATGATTCATGCTTTAATTACTGACAGATTAACACATGTGCGCGCGCGTTGAGGGAAGTGTGCACTGGTGCATGTGAGGTGAGGGATGTACGCGTTGCCCGCCGGACGAGTGCGCTGAAAAGAGCGTGCACCTAGGGACGTGTGCGTGTCCGCACCTGCGCTGGAAACGTGTGCGTGCGGATGAGTACCAGTGCAAGCTCGTTGCTGTATTTACACAAAAAATGTAACCTACATACATGTACTTGCACGCAAACACGGCTGTTCCACACACACTCAGGCAAGCACGGTGCTGTTAGACAAGCAAACACAGCCGTACCAGAAACACACACGCACGCAGGTAAGGGTGTCAGACACGCACACGCCAACAATTAAGGCTGCATCAGACAGACACGCAAGCAATGCTGCCATACATTCGCAAGGCTATATCAAACATACTCTCACCCAAAGAAGGTTGTTTTACATACACTCGCAAACTCGCAATCAAACACAGCTGTGCCCGAAATACTTAACTGATGATTATACACAATGAGGGAGACACCGTGAACTCTACACAGATCACAGCACATCTATGAGGGAGGGAGGGTGGGTGTTTGGATGTGTGTGTGTGTGTGTGTGTGTGTGTGTGTGTGTGTGTGTGTGTGTATGTGTGTGTGTGTGTGTGTGTGAGAGAGAGAGAGAGAGAGAGAGAGAGAGAGAGAGAGAGAGAGAGAGAGAGAGAGAGAGAGAGAGAGAGAGAGAGAGAGAGAGAGAGAGGGGGGAGGGGGAGGGGAGAGAGGGGAGGGGGAGGGGGAGAGGGGAGGGGGAGAGAGGGGGAGGGGAGGGGAGGGGAGGGGAGGGGGGAGGGGGAGAGGGGGAGGGGGGAGAGGGGAGGGGGAGAGAGGGGAGAGGGGAGAAAAGGGTGAATTAACTGCGTCAAACTAAGAATTACCAGATGTCTTTGCTTAGGCAAATGGGCTCAGCTCACATAAAATACACCCTTATACGTTAATTCAACTGATAACGTTTTTCTAAATAAAGCTCACTTGTTTGACCTTCCTGATCAGATTTGGGTAATTCACAGACAGGCAGGAGGAAGCCTTTATCAAGAAGTAATAAAGACCTGTCGAAAATACCATCCAGCTTACCTAGGTTTGTTTCCAATATTTTCAAAACCTACGTAAAAATACGCAGAATACATTACATGGTTTTAAACACTTAAGGTTTCAGTCACATCTATAGTCATCATTATCAGGCAAGAAAAAGCCGTACCAATAAAGAGCAATTATGTTAACTGTCTAATGTAAAAGTTCCATTAACCTCTGATATTTATCCTGATATAGTGAAGGTTAACCGTGGCCTTCATTACTGTATCCAGGGTCAAGGTCAAATCCTCCTAAATTAGCAAAATATTTATGTTATGTGAATCTCGCCTGAAGGATCACTGCACTGTATCACGTGACCGGAAACCTTCGGTGCCACTCTAAGGTTTCCTGGTAAGAGAAGGATGGTGTGCAAGAGAGAATAATAATTTATTTTAATCAGGAGGAAGCACTAAATTCGTAGGGGTGACTGGTAGGCATTCAGGTCTATTCAAGGAAGGGCAGCACAAATCCAGTGTCTTGGATTAAGAGCCCCTCACTAGCATCAAGGCAACTCCACTCAGGGAGAAAGAAAGAGCAAGAGAAAATAAGAAATAATGGTCACAGTCCCGCTATAAATAAGAAAGCATGCATAGATGAATAAAAAGAAATAAATCTACGAGAACGTAACAGTACACAAAAGTCAAAAATAAATCTTTTAAAATTTGGAAGGAAACATAACACGAAGATGAGTGACTGAGGCTAAATGATATTCTAAAAATCAACCCCAAAAATGAAATGTACGCTGAAGCAGGATGACGGGAAAATCTATGGAAACCTCAAAATGTGATTCCAGGAAGCTGGAGCTTAAGAAGCACTCAAACTAGCAAACTAGCATGTTTGCATGCACACAAGATAGATGAAAATCACGTTAAAACTAATAGGAAGAAGGCAACTGTGAGAATTCCGTATGTCTGACGATTTCATACACTAATATAGATGACTTAATCTCAATAAGATGAAAACTCAGGGATATTATAAATGAAAAGAAACCTGATATAGATTGTCTAACTGGAACCAAGCTGGAATAGTATATGTTAAATGAGGTTGTATTTGACAGAAACTACCTAAGAGCGGAGAAGACACAGAGTACGGAAGACAGGCAGAGGATCGACAATATTAGTGAAATAATCTTAAAATTTTGGAAATTGAAATCCACAACTAAGAAAATACTGAAATTTTAAGAATAAGAGTACAAAAAAAAATGAGAAACTTGGTAGAAAATGTGTACGTATATTCTACTATTTAATCTTGGAAAAGAGAAAAGTTTGATAGGATAAAGGATTACATAATATCCTAAGGGAACTATTGATAAAAAGTGACAATGAAAAGGAAAGTTATTGTACTTGGAGACTTTAGCAATGAAGAAATAAATTAGGCAGCATATGAGGCCGTGAGAGGTTTTTTATGCATCAGCATATAAATGAAGCAAAAAGGGAGGCAAAACTGCTAGATATAGCGTTTACACGATCAGCAGAGAAAATATTCAGCATTACGTATTTTGGTATAAGTGATAATGTTCTATTGGAAAAAAACAAACAGGCACGATACGATAATAAGAGACTGAATTATTTTACAATCGCATTTAAGAGAAGTTTAATGGAACAATATACTACACGAGACAGATATAAACAATCAGTACAAAGTCATGTAGTGAATACGAAAATGGAATTAAACAGTTTATTTGAAATACGAACATAAGAGGAATGGTTTAAACAATGGTGTTGTAGAGCAGTGAAACGAGTAAAGAGGTTGGAATTAACATAGGAAGTGGACCAATAGAGAAACTTATCCGAGAATGAAGGACGGAAGAAATGAATATAAAGATGTAAGGAGAAAGAAAGAAATTTTGAAAGGGAATAGTTAACAAGACCAAGGTAGAACCAAATATAAAGAATAAATGACGACGGCAAAGTCACCGAGGAAGAGAAAGAAATGGGTAAAGCATGAGCATAAAGTTTGTGTGTATTCACGTATTTTTCATGTACATTTTAATGTAGACAACCGAACTAAAGCTTATTTAAATTATTAAAAATGAAGAATAGTAACCGTTACGATATGTTGATAAGAAAAATTAAGGACCAGACAGGATAGCACCTTGAGTCTTAAAAAATGTGCAAATTAGTTATGTTATTAACTTAGAATTTTTTTTTTTAGGATTTCACTGCAAGGTAAATTAGCAAACATATGAGAGATAACACATATTGTGACTATACTGAAAAAAGGTGACAGAAGACCCCTTAAATTATAAGTCGGTTTCAATAATTGTTGTAAAATTATTGGAAGAAGCCATTAAAGTAGATTCAACACTTACAGAATAACGTACTAACTGGTAATTAATTTGGTTTTCGATTTACTCATTCATTAGTATCAAACTGGTTAAGTTATAACAGAGTTATGGAAATTGTTAAGAAATGGATGGAAGATTGTACTTGCTTCAAGAAAGGTTTTGATAAGAGGTCACCCAGGAAAGACTAATTTGGAATCTGCAAAACATAGGAGGAATTAAAGGTAAATTTTTACAATGAATGAGGGACACTTCGAAAGGAAAATGCGAACATAAGAGGAAAAATGTCTACATGAGGGGACGTCACAAGTGGGGTTCAACAAGGGTTTGTGCTTGTCCCAATAATGTTTCTAATTTATGTAAATGATTTACCAGAACGGATAAAAAATGGTTTGAATGTTTGAAGATGAAAAAAACTTAGTGAAATTAATAATGAATATGACTTAATATTTACAAAAGGATTTGGATACAATGAACTCGTGAAGTAATAAATAGATGATAAATTTTATAATAGATAAATACCATGTAATGGAAATGGGAAAAAAGGGAAATCAGGCCACGTGAAGCACACAGTGACAAAATACTGAAAATATTAGAGAAAGAGGATGTAAGAAAGAGATCTATTAACAAAATGTGCTACACTGGCAAACTGTATAACAGCTTTCAAATAAATGAGTGATGAAATATTAAGAAAGTTGTTTATTACTTATATTAGAACAAAACTGAAATATGTAGAGGTTGTGTGGTGCCCACACCTGTTAACAGACATACATAAGCTAGAAAATGTTCAAAGAAGAGCTACGAAATGGCAGCCAGAATTGAGCAATATCAGTTATGATGCAAGGTTGAAAACATTAAAGATGTTGAATGATAAGAACGCGAAAATGTAGATAAAAAATTTCTTAGTTCCTCGAACAGGCAACAGCAGGAAATTCAGATAAAAGTGGAGAGGGAAGGATAGTCCAATTTTTTTCTCAAATAGAGTTGTTGATCAGTGGAATGCATTAAAGGACGAATTAATAAGTTTTGCAATCACTGGAAATTTAAAAAAATATATATATGATGAACAGAGTAATGAAGTCAGGACACCAGGAGCACAAGTCTGCTCACTATAGCTACAAATATGTATATTTAAATAAGTAATTTAAGCACACATACAAAACAATCACACACATGTGCACATGAACGACGTAAGCAAGGACACTAAACAAGAAATACCTCATTCAGTTCACAGTAAACATTAGAAAACACATCGATTAAAAGAGGGCAACGATTAGCAGAGAGAGAATAGTCTCTCCACCAGTCATTGCACTGAATGATCCACAGAAATTTGCCGATTCATTAAAAGTACAATACGAGAACCATGTAGCTATTCAGTGTTATTACTTTTAATAGAGTAGAGAAGGTAAAGACTGTTGTAAGACTCTGTACGAGGCACAAGTGGGCTCACACCTCGATTATGCTCCACTTTCTTGGATTGCCTGTCCCCGTTTCATATACTTCTTGACAGAATAAACAAAAGAGGAAGAAGATTCACATCTCGCCTGGACCCGCCCTGGACAGATCAGTTATTTCAGCAGAGCCTTTAGCACAGGATGGGTTGCCCTTACTGTCATGTACAAGACCAATGTTGTGAAGCTACCACATTTGGCTCCACTTCGTAGTCAGCGAGAAGGCAGTTTCTACACAACAAGACGGGCAGCGAACAGAAACTCGACTATTTGTACCCTTCTCAAGAACATCACTTCATCTGAGATCATTCCTAGAATGACTGAAGTCTGCACATGTTCGCACAACAAAATGGCATCAATGAAATAAAGTCAGTTTACCAAATTAAATCGATGGCTCACAGTTGGCTGCAACTTCATCTTATTTTCTACTTGCATGTGTCATAATAAAAAGGCTTTCAAATGAGCTGTGTTAGGTAACAACTATTGGTCTCTAAATAAAAGTTGGAACCCTTAACCTAATTCTGTAAAACACTTGTGTAAAAAAAAGATGAGGGGAAGTCATAGAGAGAGAGAGAGAGAGAGAGAGAGAGAGAGAGAGAGAGAGAGAGAGAGAGAGAGTATTAATGACAAAAACTATTAAGTATAAATGTCTGCGGGGGAGGACAGTAATACTAACATGTTGAAAAGAAAAGCCACAGGAGCAGAGCAAACTTTTATTGTGACAACATTTCGCTCTATACAGAGCGAAACGTTCTCACAATGAAAGGTTGCTCTGCACCTGTCTCTTTTACACTGCTGTCGGCAGTTTCCCTTTGTATCCAGACTAAAAGATGTTAAAGATATGCAAGAGAAGAATAAAAAGGGTGAGAGTAGCTAAATAAATTTCCAATTTTGAGAGAGAGAGAGAGAGAGAGAGAGAGAGAGAGAGAGGCATAACCTCATGCAGAGGCAGAAATTCGTCATCCCCGTTTCTCTTCGCATTTACATAAAATGCCTCTCTTATCTTTACAAAAAATAGAGCAAAACTCCTCGCTTGTATGATATTAGTGACAGGTGTGTGTGTTTGTTTGGATTTGTTGCTGAAAACAAGGGTAAATTTTGTTTAGATTTCTTAAGGTTGTTGTTGTTGCTTTCTGTGGTGATGGTGGTTGGTGATGGTGGTGGCTGGTGATGATAGTGGTTGGTGATGATGGTGGTTGAAGGCGGTGGTTGGTGAAGGCGGTGGTTGATGGTGGTGGTTGGTGATGGCGGTGGTTGATGGTGGTGGTTGATGGTGGTGGTTGGTGATGGTGGTGGCTGGTGATGATGGTGGTTGGTGATGATGGTGGCTGGTGATGATGGTTGATGATGGAGGTTGGTGATGGCGGAGGTTGGTGATGGCGGTGGTTGGTGATGGCGGTGGTTGGGGATGGCGGTGGTTGGTGATGGCGGTGGTTGGTGATGGCGGTGGTTGGTGATGGCGGTGGTTGGTGATGGCGGTGGTTGGTGATGGCGGTGGTTGGTGACGGCGGTGGTTGGTGATGGCGGTGGTTGGTGATGGCGGTGGTTGGTGATGGGGGTGGTTGGTGATGGCGGTGGTTGGTGATGGCGGTGGTTGGTGATGGCGGTGGTTGGTGATGGCGGTGGTTAATGATGCACGTGGGTGGTGGTGTTGGTGTTGTGGACAGTGCTTGGCTACAGTTCCTGGGCTGCTTGGTGTTGACCTACAGTTACTGGGCTTCTTGATAATGTTGACCTACAGCTCATGGATTTCTTGGTGTTGACCTACAGCTCTTGAGCTTCTTGATAGTACTGACCTATAGCTCCTGGGCTTCTTGAGGATGTTGATTGGTATCAGACAGGGCTGAAATGCATCTAGTTCTTAATAAATTGCCGAGTCTGTTATTTAAGACTGCTTTATTAAAGTAGACTATTTTTTAAATTAAAAGCTGAAAGCTTTAGTATTAACCTCTGGTCATTTCAATGATTTTCCATCACGTTTACCAATTAACATTTTTTTTATGTTTCAGTATTGTGTGTGAATCTCACTGTGCGATATTTATGTTAGAGCCTCGTTACTGTCAAGGTCAAACTGTGTCATAGCCTAGTTAATGTAATGATTTAATGTATGTGTGTTTTCCGTGCAACCTATAGATAAATGTCACGGTGTTAGGTATGTGTAACGGAATCAAACGTTTGTAACATGTGTCATCTCATACCTTCCACAGTGTAATAATTGTGTCAGTGTACCGTGAGATTCCCCTCCACTGTAATGTGATTGGGAATGTTGTTATTGAAGTGTATCTAGAATGGTGATATCCTGATTGTTCTAATGGTGGTAGTGGTAACAGAGGTAATGGTGATAGTGGTCAAATGGTGAGGTAGAAGTTATGGTGGTAATGGTGGCGGAGTGATGGTGGTACAAGCGGTAGTGGTGGGGAAGTGGTGGTGGTACAAGTGGTAGTGGTGATACAAGGTGTGGTGGGACAACATAAAATAGTGGTAGTACAATAAGAGGGAATGGTGGTAAGAGAAGCAGCAGTGGTACATGAGATATCTGGGGTAAACAAGATCAGATTTATTGTTATAACCGGGGTCTTCCGCTGGCTTGTCAGTCTTATCGAGTTCTGTTTACCGGACCGTCCCCATAAAGAGCAGCAGAACACATTACATTCTGCTTTGCCGACATAAATTGAAATACCTTATCACACAAATAACGACGGTTCGGTCCAACTTGGCCCATTAATTAGTGTTTTATTGCTCCAATCACGGTATTGTGCTCTTTTTCTTCAATACCTTATTACATAATGCAAACAAAACACTAATTTGAGAGAGACCCCTCAAAAAATAGAAATTTGCCAATTAAAATTTTTGGAAAGAAACTGTTGGTAAAGAACAACTGTGTTTTGGGAGCAGCACTAAAAAGCAAAATGCATAAAAAACGAAGAGAGACAAGGAAAAATATATCAGTGTCACAAAATGCATCAATAGTTTTAGCATAAAAGAACAAGTAACGGGATACAAAATATATAAAAGAATGGGAAAATGAAAGTAAAATTCTGAACAGAGCCATGTTTTAAATAAAAACAAATGCAAAAGTATAGATCTTGCAAAATAAAATTAAAAATAACGCTAGCTCTTGATGGCACTGTCAGCCACCGGTACAAACAACGTACTTGACCATCCTGTCAAAAAATTAAGTCAGCGATAGTAGAACTTTCAATACCCATGAAAGGTATGTAACATGAGATAAATGAAGGAGAGTAGCATCATCAGCAGCTATAATGGTAGTAATAGTAGGAGTTGTTGTGATTACTGTACTTGCTACTGTAGTTATTGTTGTTGTGGTCACCTTTACGGAAAACTTTGACCTTGTAGGTCAATCAACACTCGCAGACATTAAAAAAAATATACACAACACAATAAAAACAAGGATTAAATCGATAAGCAATAACAGCAGCGAACATTAACTCTCCACACAAATATATCATACCAAGATAAAATAACCTGCATTATTAAATAACCCCATTAAATTATTGAAGACAAAAGACCTCTTAAAAGCATCCTGTGGTCCCTACAAGCACCTCAATTATTATAAAAACTGTGAAGGCGGAAAGGGTTAAGCCGAGGGCAGATTATTAAAACATGGTTTACAGTCAGCGGCACATCACTAGCAACACAGGAGGACAGCAGCAACTGCCAACAGGTAGCTACGGTTGAGATGTATGTCCGATCCTCAGTAAAGAAATTCGTCTCACAGAGGCGATTCCTGTTGAAGAAGGGATAAACACCCACGTCTGGGAAGCCCTGTAAAATGTGTTCACAGTTCATAGGGCCCACCAGACCTAGCACTTCCCAATGATATATGGATATGGCCAATGAAGTCAGTGTGTGTGTGTGTGTGTGTGTGTGTGTGTGTGTGTGTTCGTGGGTGTGGGTGTCTTCGTGCATGTACGTTCGTGCGTGCGTGTGTGTTTGTGCCTGCGTGCGTGTGATAGGGGGAAGGGAGAGGGGGGAGAGGGGGGAGAGAAAGAGAGAGAGAGAGAGAGAGAGAGAGAGAGAGAGAGAGAGAGAGAGAGAGGGGGGGGGGGAGAGGCTGGATGGAGCGAGAGGGGAAAGGAGAGAGGGGGGAGGAAGAGAGAGGATGGAGGGAGAGGGGGGCAGGGAGAGATAGGGGGAGGGGGAGACAACACAAACTAAAAAATACTGTGCGAGTTTTATAAAGAAGCGTTGTGTTTAACTAAAAAAAAAAAAAAAAGTGAAGCTGGCCACACGACTAACCTATAACCGGAGATAAAACCACAACAAAAATATAAAATTACCCGCAACATAAAAGAGGCGCCCCTCTGAATAAAAAAAATGGTAATACATTAAGTCGTCAATAACTGGGTCTAAGACTACCGAATGTTTTTTTTATTGCTACTCGAATGACGGTGGTAAATGGTGACGGAATTGGCGCAGTTGTCGCCGACACGAACGCTAACGCCACACGTCATACCCACTCTATACGCAAGGCAAAGAAAAAAAAAAAAAGAGTAGTTTACCATTATCCTGGTAAATTATTCATCTATCACACACACATGCGCGCGCGCGCGCGCACACACACACACACACACACACACACACACACACACACACACACACACACACACACACACACACGCGCGCGATATGAAGAGCGCCGGCGTTGGAAGAGGCATGACCTGCTGATTGGAGGCCATTACAGAACATAACATAAATGAGGGACCACAGGTACATAATCGTGTGAGACTGCCAGCTACACTGTTGGAGAGCTAGTTGCTCTGCTAGATAGATGTACTAGCAACACACGTAGAGAGCTGATGACATGGGTTCGAGTCCAGCTGGCTGCGATATTTCTTTGCAAATACATTAGCTCGTTTCTGCGAGAGGCACTGAGTATAGAATCGCTCGTGAGGTCAGAGCATACAGGAGAATGAAATACTGGAGACCATGCTTGAGGCCCACGAGTGTTCCTTGGCTTGTGGTCCAGCAATCTACCTAACTTTTTGAGACAGCAGCCGAGTGATTTAAGGCTTCAGGCTGGGATCTAGCTACACTCGTGGAGAGCTGTCCACGTGGGTTCGAACCCTTCTGGCTGCAATATCTCTCTGCAAATACTTTCGTTTGTGTCTGCGAAGGGGCACAGAATATATATATATATATATATATATTTTTTTTCCAACAAGTCGGCCGTCTCCCACCGAGGCAGGGTGACCCAAAAAAGAAAGAAAATCCCCAAAAAGAAAATACTTTCATCATTCAACACTTTCACCACACTCACACATTATCACTGCTTTTGCAGAGGTGCTCAGAATACAACAGTTTAGAAGCATATACGTATAAAGATACACAACATACCCGTCCAAACTGCCAATATCCCAAACCCCTCCTTTAAAGTGCAGGCATTGTACTTCCCATTTCCAGGACTCAAGTCCGACTATATGAAAATAACCGGTTTCCCTGAATCCCTTCACTAAATATTACCCTGCTCACACTCCAACAGATCGTCAGGTCCCAAGTATCATTCGTCTCCATTCACTCCTATCTAACACGCTCATGCACGCTTGCTGGAAGTCCAAGCCCCTCGCCCACAAAACCTCCTTTACCCCCTCTTTCCAACCCTTTCGAGGACGACCCCTACCCCTCTTTCCTTCCCCTATAGATTTATATGCTTTCCATGTCATTCTACTTTGATCCATTCTCTCTAAATGACCAAACCACCTCAACAACCCCTCTTCTGCTTTCTGACTAATGCTTTTATTAACTCCACACCTCCTAATTTCCACACTCAGAATTTTCTGCATAATATTTACACCACACATTGCCCTTAGACAGGACATCTCCACTGCCTCCAACCGTCTCCTCGCTGTTGCATTTACCACCCAAGCTTCACATCCATATAAGAGTGTTGGTACTAC
>NC_091329.1:18469412-18489412 GCF_038502225.1 Cherax quadricarinatus
AGATTTGTTTACAATAATTTAATACTAAACAATCCCAGTGAAATATATTTTTTTCGTTATGTTCAGAATGATTTTGGCGAAATTATTGCATACACAAATTTTCACTTGTCCTATATGGCAAGATTAGCGTTGCTATTTAAGCCAAGATCGCAAGTTCTGCCTATTCGGCACGACATATATATATATATATATATATATATATATATATATATATATATATATATGTGTGTGTGTGTGTGTGTGTGTGTGTGTGTGTGTGTGTGTGTGTGTGTGTGTGTGTGTGTGTGTGTGTGTGTGTGTGTGTGTGTGTGTGTGTGTGTGTGTGTGTGTGTGTGTACGTACTCACATATTTGTGGTTTCAGGAGTCGAGACTCTTCACTGATCGCTACTAAGTCCTCTTCTTTCCCTGCTCCATGATCTTATCAATCTTCGTCTTAAAACTATGTATGGTTCCTGCCTCCACTACGTCACTTTCTAGGCTGTTTCACTTCCTGACAACTCTATGACTGAAGAAATACTTCCTAACGTCCCTTTGAGCTATCGGAGTCTTCAACTTCCAATTGTGGCCCCTTGTTTCTGAGTCCCATCTCTTGAGCATCCTGTCTTTGTCCACCTTGTCAATTCCTCGCAGTAGTTCTTATGTCGTTATCATGTCTCCCCTAACCCTCCTGTCCTCCAGTGTCTTCAGGCCGATTTCCCTTAACCTTTCATAGTAGGACTCTGGGACTAGTCTTATTGCAAACCTTTGAACTTTCTCTAATTTCTTGACGTGCTTGACCAGGTGTGGATTCCAAACTGGTGCTGCATACTCCAGTATGGGCCTGACGTACATGGTATACAGTCTTGAACGATTCCTTATTGAGGTATTGGAACGCTGTTCTTAGGTTGGCCAGGCGCTCATATGCTGCAGCAGTTATCTGGCTGATGTGTGCCTCAGGAGATATGCTCGGTATTATACTCACCCTAAGATCTTTTTCCTTGAGTGAGGTTTGGTAGGTGGGTGGGTAGGTGTTTGGTTTGTGTGTGTGTGTGTTACTATTTTGTCCTATGTACATGTCGAGTAGACACTAGGCCTGTTGTATATGCGTGTGTGTGTGTGTCTGTGCATGTTTGTACATGAATGTATATATCTTCGAATGTGAATGTGTGCGTGTTTATGTACGCACTTGCGTGAGGGTACTAATGACTGACAAATTGACACACAGACATACAGACACACGCGCGCGAAGATGTACGACTGGTTTATGTTCGGGTAATTGAATTAAGGGACACGACTCCAGTCACCCACCACTGTAACGACCCTCCAAACACAACTACCCAATTAACTACACGCACCAGAGCCTCCACTCCACCAACCCTTCGAGGGAAAGGTGCCTTCATGCCGGTAAAGGGTTTTGGATCCTAGGAAATGGAGCTACTCTCCATCTGAATCACACCTTCCATTACCAAGGTAATCTACAAACAAAATAACAACACACGTTACTAAGAGCTAATAATTACTGCTTTCTTGCGAGTAAATACCACAGTCTCAGTGGGTAAGGTATTATTTATATTTAATGGAACGTTGATTCCAGCATGACCGATCGGCTTAGAGACATCAGTTATCGGTTTAGCGAGCTTCAGTTAATCGGTTTAGAGATCACAAGCCGAGAGGGTATTTTGGGAAGTTAGTAATCAGTAAAGTTAGGAGCAAAAGAACAAGTTTCTCCAGAATGTGGTAGTAGTGCAGGGAGAGATGCTTGAGTTATAAATCATTTAGCGAGGCACTGTGACACGGTGCCAGGAAAGTAATGTAATGTGGTAAGACAAGTCCGTAGAGTTTTGAGAAGCTCGTAACCTTGTCAGTGGATACTGAAGCCTGGCCCCATATATCTTCCTTCTGTGATATATTTCCCAACGTCTGATGCTATATATATCTGATAATCGGTGTAATCACCCTCCCAACCTTCCTCCCTCTCTCCTTTCTCCCCCCCTCCCTCTCTCCTTTCCCCCCTCCCTCTTTCTGCGCGTTTCTATCCTTGTGAAGGAGGATGAGGAGGAATTCGGCTCATGTCTCTTGCCATGAGCCTGATTCTGCATGATCTGAATGACACAAGTTACAAAGATCTGATTGTTAAGACAAAATAAAGTCAACAACATCAAGAGAAGCTTTACCATAGCACCCGACCTAGTATCTCGTGATCAAGGTATTCATTCCTCCTAACTTTCCTGATAGCAAGAGGTAGGTTACTGAAATCACTGAAGAGCTTTTACGAGGATAGTGAGGCTCAGGTTAGCGTATGTAGGAGAAAGGCTTTAGACAAGGACGTGTGATGTCACCATGGTTGTTCAATATATTTATTGATGGGGTTGTCAGAGAAGTGAATACAGGTGTGTTGGGGAGAAGTCTACAGTTGCTTTTTGCTGATGACACTGTGCTTTTGGGAGACTGAAGAAAAGTTGAGAGGTTGGTGGACGAGTTTGGTTGGGTATGTAAAAGAAGGAAATTAAAAGTGAACATTGGAAAGAGTAAGGTGATGATAGCAAAAAATTCAGCTAATGAAAGATCGGATATCAGACTGGAGGGTGTATGCAGATATATTGGAGTGGACTTATCAGCAGAGGGGACTATGAAAGACGAGGTGAATCATAGAATTTATTAGGGACAAAAGGTCAGTGTTGCACCGAGTCTGTTGAGACAAGGAACGTTATCCACAGAAGCAAAGAGGGGAATATTTGAGAATATAGTTATACCAACGCTCTTATATGGGTGTGAAGCATGGGTGGTGAATGTTGCAACAAGGAGAAGGCTGCAGGCAGTGACGTGTCCGAAGGCAATGTGCGGTGTGAATATACTACGGAGAATCCGTAGTGTGGAAATTAAGAGTAGGTGTGGGGTTACTAAAAGTATTATCAAAAGGGCTGAGGAGGGGTTGAGGTGGTTCGGACATTTAGCGAGGATGGAACGAAAAAAAATGAATTCGAGAGCGTATAAATCTGTAGTGGAAGGCGGGGTAGCGGTCGGCATAAGGAAGGTTGAGAAAGAAGGTAAAGGTTTTGTGTGCGAGGGGTTTTGACTTCCAGCAAGCATGCATGAGTGTGTTAGGAGCGAGTGGAGGCAAATGGTTTCTATGACTTGACGTGCTGTTGGAGTCTGAGCAAGGTAACATTTATGAAGGGATTCAGGAAAACCGGCAGTCCGGACTTGAGTGCTGGAAATGGGAAGTAGACTTCCTGCACTCTGAAAGAGAGGTGTTGATGTTGGAGTTTGTAACTGTGGTGTAGAAGCGCCTCTGGCAAGACAGTGAGGGAGTGAATGATGATGGGGTTTCTTTTTCGGGTCACCTTTGTGGGAAACGGCCGATGTGTTAATAATAATAATAATACTAATATATATATATATATATATATATATATATATATATATATATATATATATATATATATATATATATATATATATATACATGTATATATATATATATATAAACTAAAAAAACGAGGGAGTGCAAACACATATATGATAATATTGCTCCATAAATCTAGTGGGTAAGGTAAATCGTTCAACCCCCCGCACCTGGACGTAATTATAGTAATTTCTGTTTACCTGTCTCTCTCACCCTCCCTTCATAAATTTTCCGGAGATTGTATTTTTTAGGGAGACTATTTCATGTACTGTGTTTGAATATGATTTATTAGTGTTATATTAAGGCATTTTCTTGATAGAAAAGTGAATATATTTTTTGTGTGGGTGTAGAGTTGATACACTAACGATTAGTCTTAACTCTATAAACAGGTAAAAATGAACTAAAAATTTGTAATTGGTCAATGAGATAAGGTTACTAAGTGGCCGGTGAAATAAGCTTCCTGAGTTGCTAGTGAGTCAAGCTTCCTGACTGGTAAGTGAGATTGACTCTCTGAGCTGCCAGTGAGATGCGTTTCGTGTGTTGGCAACGTCTGGACGAGTCCTAAACAGGAAATTTGTTCATTCGTTAGCGCTTTCGTTCACATGCTCTCACTCTTACACGTACACGCGCGCAGACACAGACACAGTCACGCGCGCGCACACACCTTTTTTTTGCACTTCTTTACATGAAAGTTTCTGAAAAAAAGTCCTTAAAGAAGAGTAGATAAAACTCTCGCAGAACGTAAACTGTAATCAAACAGATGGGTTTCAGTGAAACACCATCCTGAATATTCAATTCTATTAGACTGCTACTGCAGGCTAGGGAAATTATAGACGAAAGATACGAGTAAGCAGATCGCATTTACTGGGGTTTCAAAAGAACTTTCGACTGAGTTCCTCTTGGAATGCTTATCTAAAAACCATAATATGTAGATGTAATAAAATTTAAACTAATACAACTGACTAGAATGTTTTCGTTTCCAAGGGTTGTTAAAGCACTGATAAAATAAATAAATAGAGGCTCTCGCAGGCATGTACCTCCAGAGAGGTGCCACAGACATCATTATATTCACTGATAATGTTTGCAATTTATAAGACTTGCCACGAAGAAGAAATAACCAATTATGATTTTGGATTATGTAAAACTCTTGTGCAAAAACAGGATTTTATAAAGATATTAATCTCTTACATCAAGAATATTAAAATATATCGAGTAAATGGAGAATAGAATTTAATGTTGATATTTACCAGTAAAGGAAGAGGGCGTAGTCTAAGATAGGTCACATGAACGGGAGACATTATTAGTCACAGCAAATTTTGACAACATAAGAAACCTTAGTTTAAAGGCTGAAAATGTTGCTGGGTAACCCAGCGTCAGGGAGTTCAAACCTCGCCACCACCGTACGGCAACCCGGCGTCGGGAGAAAGGGGCGGTGGCTAAAACCCCGCCACCACGGTACCAGCCTCGAAGGGAAGGATGTTCAAACCTCGCCACTACGGTACCATCATCGAAGGGGAGGACATTCAAACCTCGCTACTACTGTACCTACATCAAGGGGAGGATATTCAAACCTCAGTACCACTGTACCAGCCTCAAGGGGTGGGATGCTCAAACCTCACTACCACTGTACCAGCATCAAGGGGAAGGATGTTCAAACCTCGCCACTACAGTACAATCATCGAGGGGGAAAGGATGTTCAAACTTTGACATTAAGGTACCAGTATCAAGGGAGGAGATGCTCAAACCTTGCCACTATGGTACCATCATCGAGAGGTAGGATGTTTAATCCTCGCCACCACAGTATCATCAAGAGGGAGGATGTTCAAACCCACCACCACCACTGTACCAGCATCAAGGGGAAGGATGTTCAAACCTCGCCACAAGGCACAGTACTCGCCCCTATCCTGTTCCTCATCCTCATGTCAGACATAGAGATGTAAACCATAGCACCGTATCATCCTTTGCAGACCATACTAGGATCTGCACGAGTGTGTCATCTATTGAGGACACGGCAAATCTCCAAGAAGATACAAACCAAATTTTCCAGTGGGCAACGGAAAACAATATGCTGCTCAAACAAGACAAATTCCAACTACTCCGTTATGGAAAACTGTAGGAAATAATAGCTAGAACTGAGTATACTATGAACTCTAATCATACAATATACCGAGAAAGCAACATGAAGGACCTGGGAATGGTAATGTCTGAGGATCTCGCCTTCAGGGATCACAACAGTGCCACTATCACATCTGCGAGGAAAATGATAGGATGGATAATGAGAATAATCAAGACAAGAGATGCCAAGGAAATGATCCTTTTTAAATCACTTGTTCTCTCTAGGCTGGAATACTGCTGTATATTAACATATCCATTCAAGGCAGGTGAAATCGCAGACCTAGAGAATGTACAGAGAACCTTTACTGCACATATAAGTTCCATAAAACACTTTAACTACTTGGAACGCCTGGTAGCATTTGACTTGTACTCACTGGAGCGCAGGCGAGATACTTCATAATCTACACCAAGAAAATCCTAGAGGGACTTGTCCCTAATCTGCACACCCAAATCACTCCCTACGAAAGCAAAAGACTTGGCAGGCGATGCAACATACCCCCCAATGAAAACTAGGGGCGTCATTAGTACACTAAAGGAAAACACAATAAGTGTCCGTGGCCCAAGACTGTTCAACAGCCTCCCACCCGCCATATGGGAAAATACCAACGGACTCCTGGTTGTCTTCGAGGAGCTGGACAGATACCAAAAGTCAGTGCCGGATCAGCTGGGCTGTGGCTCGTACGTTGGACTACGTGCGGCCAGCAGTAACAGCCTAGTTGATCAGGACCTGATCCACCGGAAGGCCTAGTCATGGACCGGGCCGCGGAAGCATTGATCCTCAGAATACCCTCCAGGTGGGTCGATAGGCAGAAGGTACCATCATCGAGAGGGAGGATATTCAAACCTCGCCACCACTGTACCGTCATTAGGGGGAGGATGTTCAAACCTCGCCACCACTGTACCATCGCCGAAGGGAAGGATGTTCAAACCTCGCCACCACTGTACCATCGCCGAAGGGAAGGATGTTCAAACCTCGCCACCACTGTACCATCGTCGAGGGGAAGGATGTTCAAACCTCGCCATCAGGGACAGACAGTACAGTGTCGGGTGAAAGACCAACCCACCATTCTTAAATCAGGACACACACCACCTCACTGCCCTTACATAACTGGATACGCTCCTAAATATCACATGGAAATTGTAAGTATATTTCCAGCTTAACCTCTTAGTTAACTTTGTAAAATAGGGTTATCTAGATCATGTGGGGTAGTCTGTGTCCTGTATCAACAGCTTATCAAGTTTTCACATGCATCAAGGCACCAACCACCTTTATGGAAAAAATCATTAGATAAATAGTTCCTATTAACGAGTGACGTTGTTCTGTCAGCGACACCCGTTCCCTCTGTGCTGCTGACCATATAACTGGGACACTTCAAGAAGCAACCGTTGACGTGCAGTGCTATAGCTCGTGGTATTTACTGACAGATGTGTATGTAGCAGCTGTTGTCTACTAGAGTGAAGGAGATCTGATGCTCTCGTCCTGTAGAGCGAAGCGATCTGATGCTCTCGTCCTGTAGAGCGAAGCGATCTGATGCTCTCGTCTTGTTCAGTGAAGCGATCTGATGCTCTCGTCTTGTAGAGTGAAGCAATCTGATGCTCTCGTCTTGTAGAGTGAAGCGATCTGATGCTCTCGTCTTGTAGAGTGAAGCGATCTGATGCTCTCGTCTTGTACAGTGAAGCAATCTGATGCTCTCGTCTTGTAGAGTGAAGCGATCTGATGCTCTCGTCTTGTACAGTGAAGCGATCTGATGCTCTCGTTTTGTACAGTGAAGCGATCTGATGCTCTCGTTTTGTACAGTGAAGCAATCTGATGCTGTCGTCTTGTAGAGTGAAGGAGATCTGATGCTCTCGTCTTGTAGAGTGAAGCAATTTGATGCTGTCGTCTTGTAGAGTGAAGCGATCTGATGCTCTCGTCTTGTACAGTGAAGCGATCTGATGCTCTCGTCTTGTACAGTGAAGCGATCTGATGCTGTCTTGTAGAGTGAAGCGATCTGATGCTCTCGTCTTGTAGAGTGAAGCGATCTGATGCTCTCGTCTCGTAGAGTGAAGCGATCTGATGCTCTCGTCTCGTAGAGTGAAGCGATCTGATGCTCTCGTCTTGTAGAGTGAAGCTATCTGATGCTCTCGTCTTGTAGAGTGAAGCGATCTGATGCTCTCGTCTTGTAGAGTGAAGCGATCTGATGCTCTCGTCTTGTAGAGTGAAGCGATCTGATGCTCTCGTCTTGTAGAGTGAAGCAATCTGATGCTCTCGTCTTGTAGAGTGAAGCGATCTGATGCTCTCGTCTTGTAGAGTGAAGCGATCTGATGCTCTCGTCTTGTAGAGTGAAGCGATCTGATGCTCTCGTCTTGTAGAGTGAAGCGATCTGATGCTCTCGTCTTGTAGAGTGAAGCAATCTGATGCTCTCGTCTTGTAGAGTGAAGCGATCTGATTTTCTATTTCTGCGAAGTGAAGCAAACTGATTATCCCTTCCTGAACACTGAGGTGCTCAGATCCTCCCTTCCTTCTCAATGAGGCGATCTGATCCTCTCTTCCCGACCAATGAGGCGATCTGTTCTTCTCTTCCTGAACACTGAGGCGATCTGATCCTCTCTTTGAGCAACGAAAGGCAAACTGATCCTCTCTTCAAGAAAGGGGAGAGGATTTGATCTTATCTTCGAGGACAGGAAGGTGATCCGGCCCTCTTCGCGAATGCTGAAAGGCGATCTGATCCTTTCCTCAACCACGGCGAGAGGATCTGATCCTCTCCTCCAGCACGGCGAGAGAATCTGATCCTCTCCGCGATCACGGGAAAGGATCTGATCGTCTCCTCCAGTACGGGGAGAGGATCTGATCCTCTCCTCGATCACGGCGAGGAGATACGGCCCTCTCCTCCAGCACGGCGAGAGGATATGATCCTCTCATCCAGTACGGCGAGAGGATATGATCCTCTCATCCAGTACGGCGAGAGGATATGATCCTCTCATCCAGTACGGCGAGAGGATATGATCCTCTCATCCAGTACGGCGAGAGGATATGATCCTCTCATCCAGTACGGCGAGAGGATATGATCCTCTCATCCAGTACGGCGAGAGGATC
Source organism: Cherax quadricarinatus (assembly GCF_038502225.1). Classification (NCBI taxonomy): domain Eukaryota; kingdom Metazoa; phylum Arthropoda; class Malacostraca; order Decapoda; family Parastacidae; genus Cherax; species Cherax quadricarinatus. Next base: position 18,477,990 of record NC_091329.1, read on the forward strand.
TGATCCTCTCCTCGAGCACGGGGAGAGGATCTGATCCTCTCCTCGATCACGGGAAAGGATCTGATCGTCTCCTCCAGTACGGGGAGAGGCTCTGATCCTCTCCTCCAGCATGGCGAGAGGAATTGATCCTCTCCTCCAGCACGGCGAGAGGAACTGATCCTCTCATCTAGTACGGCGAGAGAATCTGATCCTCTCCTCCAGCACAGCGACAGAATCTGATCGTCTCCTCCAGCACGGCGAGAGGATCTGATCTTCTCCTCGATCACGGGAGAGGATCTGATCGTCTCCTCCAGTACGGGGAGAGGATCTAATCCTCTCCTCGAGCACGGCAAGAGAATGTGATCCTCTCCTCCAGCACAGCGAGAGGATCTGATCCTCTCCTCCAGCACAGCGAGAGAATGTGATCTTCTCATCCAGCACAGCGAGAGGATCTGATCCTCTCCTCCAGTACGGGGAGAGGATTTGATCCTCTCCTCCAGCATGGGGAGAGGATCTGACCCTCTCCTTCAACACGGATAGAGGAACTGATCCTCTCCAACACGAGTAGAGGATCTGATCCTCTCCTCCAACAAGGCGAGAGGATCTGATCCTCTCCTTAAGCAGCAAGAAATCCTGCAACTTTAGTTTCCTTTGCGTCCCAAATGAATCCGAAATAATGAAATCAAACATGTAAATAAAATTTGCTCTGCTACTGAATAAACTGTGATTTGCATAATGTAGATCCTTACCCTAATCCCCTCCCTTCCCCCGTTCTCCACCCCTCCCCTTTCCCCCTACCAATTTCCCTTTCCCTCCCCCCTTCGTGTTTTAAGAGCTTATTCCCAGCCTTGGGATGAACTGGTCTGGAAGTGGAGGGTGGGAGCGTAGGTAAAAGTCGTCGGGTGTGGGTGGTGTGGAGCGTGGGTGGTGTGGGCAGTGAAGGTGGGGGTGGGGGTGTGGGCAGGGAAGGTGCGGGAGGGAGCGTGGGCAGTGAAGGTGCGGGTGGGGGTGGGGGTGGGGGTGTGGGCAGGGATGGTGCGGGAGGGAGCGTGGGCAGTGAAGGTGCGGGTGGGGGTGGGGGTGTGGGCAGGGATGGTGCGGGAGGGAGCGTGGGCAGTGAAGGTGCTGGAGGGAGCGTGGGCAGTGAAGGTGCGGGAGGGAGCGTGGGCAGTGAAGGTGCGGGAGGGAGCGTGGGCAGTGAAGGTGCGGTAGGGAGCGTGGGCAGTGAAGGTGCGGTAGGGAGCGTGGGCAGTGAAGGTGCGGGAGGGAGCGTGGGCAGTGAAGGTGCGGGAGGGAGCGTGGGCAGTGAAGGTGCGGGAGGGAGCGTGGGCAGTGAAGGTGCGGGAGGGAGCGTGGGCAGTGAAGGTGCGGGAGGGAGCGTGGGCAGTGAAGGTGCGGGAGGGAGCGTGGGTGGTAGTGGTATGGACAGTGAGTGGGTGAAAGAACCGTGAACGGTAAAGGTATGGGTGAAAGTGTGTGCTTAACTAGGGATGGGCAGGGGCTGTAGGGGCGTGGGTGGTAGAGGTGTGTATTCTTGGGGCGTGGGTTTTTGAAATGTAGGTGGGTGGGTCCACCACCATGACCTGGTGTCTACCACCATGACCTGGTGTCTACCACCATGACCTGGTGTCTACCACCATGACCTGGTGTCCACCACCATGACCTGGTGTCCACCACCATGACCTGGTGTCCACCACCATGACCTGCTGTCCACCATGAGCTGGTGTTCATCAACTTGACCTGGTGTCCACCACCATGTCATGCTGTCCACCATAACCTGGTGTCCACCACCATAACCTGGTGTCCACCACCATAACCTGGTGTCCACCACCATGACCTGGTGTCCACCACCCTGACCTGGTGTCCACCACCCTGACCTGGTGTCCACCACCATGACCTGGTGTCCACCACCATGACCTGGTGTCCACCACCATGACCTGGTGTCCACCACCATGACCTGGTGTCCACCACCATGTCCTGGTGTCCACCATCATGTCCTGGTGTCCACCACCATGTCCTGGTGTCCACCATGTCCTGGTGTCCACCATGTCCTGGTGTCCACCACCATGTCCTGGTGTTCACCACCATGACCTGCTGTGCACCACCATGGCCTGGTGTCCACCACGATGACCTGGTGTCCACCACGATGACCTGGTGTTCACCACCATGACCTGGTGTCCACCACCATGACCTGGTGTCCACCACCATGACCTGGTGTCCACCACCATGACCTGGTGTCCACCACCATGTCCTGGTGTCTACCATGACCTGGTGTCCACCACCATGACCTGGTGTCCATCACAATGACCTGGTGTTCACCACCATGACCTGATGTCCACCACCATGACCTGGTGTCCACCATGATGTGGTGTGTCAGCTACCAAACTAAGTTAAAAGTGGAAATCTGTAAATGCTCAGACTACTTTGTACCCTGAGCTTCGCCAGGAAATTTGTTGTACCATTTCACTGATGTTTTGAGCCGTGTAAAGCTTCTAGCCTTTTACCTGAGAATTGCAGCTTCACTCCACTGCCTAATAAGGACGAGGAACTTCGAAAATTTCAGACTAAATTTTAATCCGGGTTGAAGCCTTGTAAAGTTTTAAGACGCTGTCGTCTGATACATCTTCCACGACTTTGACTAACTGTATAATCATTAGCAATATAATACACGAATAACCCGCTCATAGGAGTATGAAACTTATGACGACGCTTCGGTTCGACCTGGACCGTTAAATAGGACCATTAATAGTCTGAATCAGACGAAACGTTGTCAGAAGTTTCATTCTATGTACGGGTTATTTGTGCACTGCTTCAGTCAATATAAGGGTACATTACTAATATGCCAATGTCTTCAAGAGAGCTCACAAGACCGCATGCAGCTAGTGTCCCTGACTGACCAGGCCATCAACCTGGATGCTTGGTTCGAGACTGTGCCAATAATTATGCGATCACTATTCTCTGGCACATTCCCCTTTTTCCCCACCATGGATAAAGTTCTTTATCTGCACAGATGCTTCATATCAACACTCGCTTCTTTCCCTTCGTCGGTTCTATGGTTCACCTCATCTTTCATATATCCGTCCGCCGGTAAGTTCTCAATAAAATATCTCAAAAAATTTGCTTCCTCCATACTCTCTCCACTGAACTTCTCTTTACAATTTCCCAAAAGAATCGCGTCATCGGCAAAAAGCAACTGAAACAACTTCCACTTTGGAACAGATTTTTTTTTATCCTACACCTATCCCAAACACCATAGCACTCATTTTTACAACCCCACATATATGTTAAATATCATATCCTTATTTAGGGCCTGCTTTAACTCAAAAATAATCTTTCCTCCTGCATTTCCTAACCTGAGCTTCTTTACCCGCATTAAATCTTTTATTTTTTTTTAAATATTCAGTCACCTATTCCACACATTTGCTATATATGCTCCATTGCTACCCTGTCATGTGTTTCCAGTAAATATATATATATATATATATATATATATATATATATATATATATATATATATATATATATATATATAAATGCATCGAAAACTTTCTCACCTTTATATAAAAATTGTTCATTTACATGCTTCCATGTAAAAACTTGCTCTACGCATATGGAATTTCTCTCGTTCGCGAATTGTAAAGCATTCTAAAATAACTCGTGGGGTCAGTGCATTGCGGTATGATCAGAAGAAATAAGTCTCTTGCTCCCGAATATGGAAAATAACGCCTAGTATTTGCTGGGTTCCCACAAGTATTTACAATCTGACTGTGTTATGATATTGTGTGCCTTGGTGTGGACTGTGCAGGTTAGAGTGCAGTTTTCGTCTGTGATACTCTCTCTCTCATATATTATATATATATATATATATATATATATATATATATATATATATATATATATATATATATATATATAACATATAATATCCTGTACCAATAGGATCAGAAACTCTTAGCCCACAGAGAAAGCGTTGCATAGGTTTCCTCAAAGAACTGCGTTCCAGGCTCATCAAAACCACCAGAGACCTGACGGCTACTATCATTCTCTTCCAGGGCCTCAATGTTTCAATCGGGACCAAAAAGTAACTACATCTTGGAGTGCCCATAATTCCTTATGTATTTTAAGTAATCAACAAAACTGTACTAAAAACTAAATGCTAAAAAAAATAATGGGTTATAGAACAAAAACTCAAACGGTTGCAAGAATATTTTTTTCCTGGAAACCATTTTATGTGTTTCTCCAAGGTTATGGGTCCTCATAATTTGCACAAAAAGTGGACCCATATATAAATACAAATGCACATAGTCAATTAGTTCAGACACGCACGCGCATCCATCCACACACACACACACACACACACACACACACACACACACACACACACACACACACACATACACACGCGCGCGCGCGCTGAAAACTTCAAGTCTGCAAAGTGCTAAACCGGGGAAAGTGTGGAAACAGTGCCAATGCCAGAAAAACTTTTGATGGAGCTGGATACATCAAAGGCTGTGGGATCTGAAAGACCGACACCATGAATTCATCAAGAGAGATTAGTAGCATTGTCCGAATCACTAGCTGTGATCTACAACTCAATGAACACAGGACATTTGCCAGAGATCTGGAAGACAGTGAATGTAGTACCTATATTTAAGAAAAGAGATAGGCTAAAATGTGTACAATGCAAGGTAATAGTCAGAAGTAGAGTGGTAGAGCAATTGGAGAGAAGTGGTTTCATTAGACAATAATAAGCACGAGTTCAGAGATGGCAGACCTTTTGGAATTCTGTGGTCAAGTAACAATAGTGAGACGGGAGAAAGAGAAAGGGTTAAGTGGATTGAATTTTCTTAGACTTCAAGAAGGCATTTGATACTGTACCCCTCAGAATATTGGAGCTTAAACTTGAGAAGCAGGCAGGAAGGTCAAAGAGTATCTTAGGGAAAGGAAACAAAGAATGATTGTCCGGGAAGAGATGTCAGAATGGGGAATAGTAACAAGCGGGGTACCACTAGGATTGGTATTAGGACCAGTACTGCTTCTGATTTATGTAAACAACATACCAGATGGTACTGTCAGATACATATCTGTTCTCTGGTTATGAGGATGGGAAAAGGTCGTGCATCTATCTGAAAAAGCTGCAGGATTAGTTAGATAAATGGTTGCTTGAATTTAATCCCAACAAATGCAAGGTTACGGAAATGAGGAAGGGGCGGCAGAAGACCTGAGGACAGATTCTGCAGACCTCTTTCAAGGAGGACCAAGGAGTAAGCATAGTGCCTGGCATATTGCGAGAGATTCGCATCTGTCGAATCACATCTGCAGCCCATGCATGTAAGGCAAATCCGAGAGCGGCCTTCATGAATCTCAAGTCATTCCGGGCGCTTTATGCAACATAGGTCAAGTCTAACCTAAAGTACGCATCACCTAAGAAAGCATAATAAAAACTTGAGAAGTATGAAACAAGACTAGTTCCAGAGCTAAGAAAAAACATGATAATAACATACGAAATATTCAGAGAAATTGATAGGACAGACAGGGAGAGGCTGTCTGAGAGGTGGGGGAAAAGGTACTTGGGAACAAAGTTGGAAGTTAAAGACATATACGAGTCATAGGGATCTCAGGAAATATTTCCTCAGTCTCAGGATGATCGTGAAGTAGAATGATCTCAACGAAGAAGTGGTGGAGGGAGACTCCATTACATAGTTGCAAGAATAGGTCCGATAAGGCCCACGAGGCTAGGAGAGAGAGAATCTGGCAAGCGACAAGGTGAAAGGCGGGGCCAAGAGCTAAGACTAGACCCTGTAACCACTCGTAGGTAGGTACATACGAGTACACACACACACACACCTAGAAAGGAACGATCTCATCAACAGCAGCCAACATGGTTTCAGGGACGGGAAATCCTGTGTCACAAACCTACTGGAGTTCTATGACATGGTGACAGCAGTAAGACAAGAGAGGGGTGGGTGGATTGCATTTTCTTGGACTGCAAGAAGGCGTTTGACACAGTTCCACACAAGAGATTGGTGCAAAAACTGGAGGACCAAGCAGGGATAACAGGGAAGGCACTACAATGGATCAGGGAATACTTGTCAGGAAGACAGCAGCGAGTCATGGTACGTGGCGAGGTGTCAGAGTGGGCACCTGTGACCAGCGGGGTCCCACAGGGGTCAGTCCTAGGACCAGAGTGCTGTTTCTGGTATTTGTGAACGACATGACGGAAGGAATAGACTCTGAGGTGTCCCTGTTTGCAGATGACGTGAAGTTGATGAGAAGAATTCACTCGATCGAAGACCAGGCAGAACTACAAAGGGATCTGGACAGGCTGCAGACCTGGTCCAGCAATTGGCTCCTGGAGTTCAATCCCACAAGTGCAAAGTCATGAAGATTGGGGAAGGGCAAAGAAGACCGCAGACGGAGTACAGTCTAGGGAGCCAGAGACTACAAACCTCACTCAAGGAAAAAGATCTTGGGGTGAGTATAACACCAGGCACATCTCTTGAAGCGCACATCAACCAAATAACTGCTGCAGCATATGGGCGCCTAGCAAACCTCAGAACAGCATTCCGACATCTTAATAAGGAATCATTCAGGACCCTGTACACCGTGTACGTTAGGCCCATATTGGAGTATGCGGCACCAGTTTGGAACCCACACCTAGCCAGGCACGTAAAGAAACTAGAGAAAGTGCAAAGGTTTGCAACAAGACTAGTCCCAGAGCTAAGATGTATGTCCTACGAGGAGAGGTTAAGAGAAATCAACCTGACGACACTGGAGGACAGGAGAGATAGGGGGGACATGATAACGACATACAAAATACTGAGAGGAATTGACAAGGTGGACAAAGACAGGATGTTCCAGAGATTGGACACAGTAACAAGGGGACACAGTTGGAAGCTGAAGACACAGATGAATCACAGGGATGTTAGGAAGTATTTCTTCAGCCACAGAGTAGTCAGTAAGTGGAATAGTTTGGGAAGCGATGTAGTGGAGGCAGGATCCATACATAGCTTTAAGCAGAGGTATGATAAAGCTCACGGCTCAGGGAGAGTGACCTAGTAGCGATCAGTGAAGAGGCGGGGCCAGGAGCTCGGACTCGACCCCCGCAACCTCAACTAGGTGAGTACACACACACACACACACACACACACACACACACAGTCGCTATTATCAGAGGCACATGATACTTCACATCGCCATGTGAGTGATTATCAATTATAATCATTGTCAAAATTGGCGCCTAGAAACAGTGTCACGAAATAAGCTCTTCAATTTGGAAGCTTCAAGGCAGCGACCAAAGAGATGCCCGGTATTCATTCCTGATTGACTGAAGATGTGTGATCATCTTTGATGCATCGTGACGGAGGGAGAGAGGGAGAGGGAGAGGGAGAGGGAGAGGGGGAGGGGGAGGGAGAGAGAGAGAGAGAGAGAGAGAGAGAGAGAGAGAGAGAGAGAGAGAGAGAGAGAGAGAGAGAGAGAGAGAGACAGACAGAGAGAGAGAGACAGAGAGAGAGACAGAGAATGAGAATCACTGGTTGACGCGCCCGCACCGTCTTCACGGTCCAGGTACTGTGTTGACGATCATTGTGCTGCTGCATCCAGGCAGGGAGAGCATGTAGGCGGGACACGGGGGGAGAGGTGGGTGAGAGAGAGAGAGAGAGAGAGAGAGAGGGCCCAGACAAGTTGAGCCCAAGATTGTTGAGATGTGCCGACCAGCTGGCAGCACCTCTAACTCGCATCTTTCAGCACTGCCTAGTACAGTGTGAATGGCCCTCTCCATGGAAAGAGGCAAATGTAGTCCCTGTTCACAAAAAGAAGAGCAGAGCAGAAATCAGCAACTACAGACCAGTGTCACTCCTTGAGACAATAATCTCAAGACAAATGACAGATTTTTTTGACTACCACTCACTACTTTGTGATCGTCAATATGGCTTCAGGAAAGGTTACTCTGCTGCTGATCTGTTGTTAAACCTCTCCACTAAGTGGCACCAGTCACTGGATGAATCCAAAGTCAGCTGTGTGGTAGCACTGGACATTGCTGGCGCTTTCGACCGGGTGTGGCACCAGGGCCTCTTAGCAAAACTTCAAGCACTGGGAATTGCAGGCTCTACGCTATGTCTCCTCAGTGATTACCTTCATGGTAGATCTCTTAGTGTAGTCCTCAATGGAACGGAATCAGCAAGGCATCCTATTGGGGCAAGCGTTCCACAAGGAAGCGTGCTGGGTCCACTGTTATGGAATGTCTACTTCAACGACCTTCTTCATCTCATTCCAGAATCACATGCATATGCAGACGACTGTACACTGACATTCACTTATCCAAGAGAAGAAATGCCAGCTGCTCTAAGCTACATCAATCACCAGCTGAGAGCTAAATCAGCTTGGGGAAATAGATGGCAAGTAACATTTGCACCTGAGAAAACGCAAATGATGATCGTCTCTAGGCACCATGATGGTAATGCTGGTGCAGTAGTAAGGATGAATGGGACGATGTTGGCACCTGGAGAAGAAGTTGATATCCTTGGGGTGAAATTTGACTCCAAACTAACCATGAAGAACCATGTTGTAAATCTTGCAAACAAGGCAGCCAGGAAGCTTACAGCACTTCGCCGTATCTCGCATCTGCTTGACAGTAGGGGTTGCAAGATCCTGTACGAGGCACAAGTACGCTCACACCTTGAGTATGCTCCACTTTCTTGGTTTGCCTGCCCCCCCTCTCATCTGCGACTGCTTGACAGAGTAGAGAACAGAGCAAGACGTCTCATCTCTCGCCTGGACCCATCCTGGATAGATCTGTCATTTCAGCAGAGCCTTCAACATAGGAGGGATGTGGGTGGCCTTACTGTTATGTACAAGGCCAATATTGTCAAAATACCACACTTGGATCCACTTCGAGGACAGCGTGAAACAAGCTTTTATGCCACAAGACGGGCAGAAAGCAGCAACTTCACTCTGGCTGTACCCTTCTCCAGAACATCACTCCATCTGAGATCATACATACCCAGGATGACTCGAGTATGGAACACATTCGTACAGCATAATGATGTCAACGAGATAAAGTCAGTTGATCAAATGAAAATGCTGGCCCACAGATGGCTCCAACTTCATCCTGTCCCGTACTTGTATGTCTCATAACAATAAAAATGCTTTCAAATGAGCTGATGTAGGTAACAGCTCTTAAGACTTGCCAATAAAGTTAGGAATCCTTAACCTGTAATATAGCTGTCAATACAGCTAGGGATCATAACCTTGTCAAACCCTGTGTAAAAAAAATAAAGAGAGAGAGAGAGAAAGAGATAGAGAGAGAGAGAGAGAGAGAGAGAGAGAGAGAGAGAGAAAGAGAGAGAGAGAGAGAGAAAGAGAGAGAGAGAGAAAGAGAGAAAGAGAGAGAGAGAAAGAGAGAGAGAGAGAAAGAGAGAGAAAGAGAGAGAGAAAGAGAGAGAAAGAGAGAAAGAGGAGAGAGAAAGAGGAGAGAAAGAGAGGAGAAAGAAGAGAGATACTAAAGCCATTAATTCTCAAAAAGATAAAGTATGCCAACAATACAGCTATCTATATGAAGGAAGAGTTATCTGAAAAGTATTAAATCAGTAATGTATGCAAACAAGATAATTAAATTCTGAGTAAAGAGATAATGGAGACAGACATGAAAGTTCATATTCCCAAAAAAATATTCGGAGAAAGTGTGAACCAAGAAACCGAATGCTGGCGAAGACACTTTTAAAATTCTATTATCCTCAGAATCAGCTGAATAATTTTTTTAATTTGGCAACCTCTCTTTCCATATCGCTGGAGACCGTCTTCTTCGAGATAAGACTGTTTAAAAACTGGTTGTTACTTTTCTTCAATGAGTTGCCACCCTGGCCTGTCATAACTGAGAAGGTACATTTTCCTTTACATTATTCTTTGAATTATTCACCTTTTTAAAAGAAAAAAAAATATCACAAAAAAAAATCTAGGAAGGAGCTACCCTTCTCTTAGAGCAGCCATCATCTCTGTACCTGACCGCTCATTTCCCGGGATGGATATAGACTCATTGGAGAACATACAGAGAAGAATGACTAAAATGATTTACTGTGTAAAGAATCTCCCGTATGCAGACAGACTTAAAGCCTTAAATTTCCACTCTCTGGAGAGATGTAGAATGAGGGGAGATATCACTGAAGTGTTTAAGTGGGTGACGGGCATAAACAAAGAAGATATTAATAAAGTACTGAGGGTGTCGAACCAGGTAAGAACCAGAAATAATGGATTTAAGTTGGATAAATATAGATTTAGAAAGGACATAGGTAAGTACTGGTTTTCTAACAGAGTTGTGGATGCGTGGAAAAATCTTACCAGTAGGGTGATCGAGGCTAGGACCTTGGGTAGCTTTAAAAAGAGATTGGACAAATATATGAGTGGGAGGGGCTGGGTTTGATTGGTGTCATTGGGTACGGGAGTAAATTCTTGGGTAGCTTTGGGTAGAGGTGGTTTTGATAAGGGCCTGCCTTGTATGGGCCAGTAGGAATTCTGCAGTGCTCCTCTAGTCTTATGTTCTTATGTGTAAAAATTTGTATTTTATATTAAGGGTAAAATGAAAAGCTTTAATTCACCTAGTGCGTATACGTCTCCCGAGCATAATTCACTGGCGGGTCAACAGCAACTGGAGCAGTCAAGACAAAATATGTGTAACGTGGGTAAGACAAAATCATGTTAACTGGAGAATAATTCCATCAAATAAAAAAATCACAACGGATACATAGGATCACATAATTTCTAAAGGCAATTAGAGGAGAACTCTTTATAGTGAAAACTAGTATGAGCTGTGGATGTGTCATAACCCATCATTATTTTTTGTTATAATTCCAATTCTCGTAACCATCATCGCCAGTCCCATTATAATAAACATTATCATTATTATTACCACAGAAATCACCAACATGATCAAACATTTCCATCGTCACCACCACCAATTTTAACAAAACAATTTTAAGTTAACCAAGGTTTTATAATATAATTAGCGGTATATCTAGAAGTGTTAAGCCTTCAAATGAGATATACAAAGAATCATATTACAAATGAAATACAGTACCAAAAATATCAACAAGATCCATGTGTATCACTCTGGAGTACAATAATACAGAGCGAATTTATAGCCAAAAGCTCATAGACTATATATGAAATAGCACACGATCTAAATAAAGAAAGTTTTATTTGTAAGTCTTAAAAACATTGCTAGCTACACTTAAAAATGGTTTCTGCCACATAATGAAAACGTCCTTGATATTCCTTTACTTAAGAACATCAAAATCAAAGATGAATTTTTAAATTTCACACAAAAAAATATACTTTTATGAATTCCCCCAACATGCTGTTAGTTGCGTCTGCAAGATTCCTTTCATAGAACGCAATAAATTTTATTTTGGGAAAACTGGAAGACGTCTTGAACTAAGGTTACATCATAA
>NC_091329.1:18494412-18504412 GCF_038502225.1 Cherax quadricarinatus
ACGAACCAAAATGAAACGCAAAAATATACACTATTTAAACTTCAACTTCAGATAAATACTATTATACTACGTTTAAACAATCAGGACCAATTAAAAAATCATTAATTTCAATGCATCAAGAAACTTTCTTAAAATGGACAACTAGGTGAGTGGGAATCGTGGGTTTTGTAAAGAACTCATCCAGCAGTCCAGCTGCAGTGTTCCTCCATTCTTATGTTCTTAATTCTAGAACAGTTTTGGTAACTTATTGTTGTAGCAAAATCCTTAATATTACAAAAGTATTAATTCGGCAAATGTGAAATTTAATATCTTCATTTTTACAAGTACATGTACAAGGTATACAGGCGTAGCTGACATCACTGACAGTACTATATAGATAGCCCCTTATTATGCATAGTATTTCGGGAAAATTAGGTCAATTTTGTCCCAGGATGCGACCCACACCAGTCGACTAACACCCAGGTGCCCATTTTATTGATGGGTGAACAGGGACGGCAGGTATCCTGTTTTCCAGCTGTGCAGGGGGATCGATCCCCGAATCTGTATGTGAGAGCTGAGTGCGCTGGTGATCGAGCTACGGGACACCTAATTTCATTGGCAATCTTTAAATTCAACTAATTTTGACAATTAAGACTTGCTTGGTTTTACATGCTCAAATTTAACCAAAATTATTTTATTAACTAATAGGGCATTCTTAATTTTGAAAAAACTTCCCTGACGTTTTGGTGACGTTTAAAAGTCATGATCTGGCACTACAAAGCTAAATTTGCTATTTAAAAATCCCATAATATAACGGGTTTCAGGGTAATTCTTACATTTCATCACGTTCCACCGCAGGGATTAGTTCATCCTCTATTACATGGAGGTACCACAAACCTACACATACCGAATCAGTCAAAATAAATTGAGAAGAGAATCTGATATGATTGTTAAATCACATGTGTTCACACTAGCTGCATTGACACCATTAGTCATGTTTTAATGTTGTTCTGATGCTTAAGGAAAGATACATTATTATGACATTAGAACTCTGAATCAATTGCACTAATCTCAACTTGTACCTAAATGGGGCAAATGCATAAATACATCAACAGATCATAAAATATGAATAATTAATTCTGAAAGTTAACAATAAAATCATCTTTCTCTAAGATCTGGAAGTGAAACCTCTGTGAAACAGTATCATTTTCTGTACAGGAACTGGGTAACCTCCTTGGCCATTTTCCAAACTTAGCAAGAGAAACCACAGACTATGCCACAAGATCCAAATAGGGATATAATACGCGTTTAATTAGCATAATGTAATGAAGCTAAATTGCTCCTTTGGAAAGGTTATCGTGGTTCTCATACTTATGCTGACCCTACCAAAAACAAAAATCGGTACCAGAAGGGGTTTTGCTACCCTAGGTGGTACCAATATCTGTTCCAATGACTTTAGATGTTAGGATAACTAAAACATCTCTCGTAAAATAACATAATCGTGGCATTTATTGAGGATTGTCTGTTAATCCTTATTTTCCAAAATGCTGCATACATAAAAAACAACATGCAATACTTATGCTGAGTAAGGATTCTTTTTATCATTGAATTCAAACAGTAAGAATAGGTATTCTACCTTAACACATTTCAACGAACAGCTTTATTTAAGACACAGTATCCCTTTCTTCCCCTTTCCCAGGATACCACACTGTTTAAGGTACACTCCCTCTTTTTCCCTAACATGCCACCCGCAACAGTTAATTAACACCCTTTACCTATTAATTGCTAAGTTACAGGAGTAACATGTATAATGAAACTTGCCCAAACATTTTAATATGCTCGAGATCGAGCCCTCACGAGAGGTTGGAAGCTGCAAAATGAGATTTATTATCTTAATAGGGAAGCGCTAAGCTCGGAGCGGTCAAACAACGCCTGGAGAATTGGAGATAATCAAGTTTTATCCAAGAGAGGGAAGAGCAGCTCTAATTTCCTGGATCAAGGGTCCTTCGCCCCATGATGGGTGCAAAGTGTGGAGTGGATTAACTTTGTTCATGTAGCGCAGTTCCTATAATACCGCAAAGCTGGAAGTCTGACTCAGAGCCACGGAAACGAGCAGCAGAAGTGGTGTGTGTCAGATGAACAGTTTACGGTACTGAGCCTTCAAGTGATGCAACCCGTTTTCCTAACAAAAAAATGAGTTTTCAAAGTCGATCAAAGCCTAAACCAAAATTAAATTATTCAAGATTAGGTTCGTTTAATCTACCCTAAACTTCGTAACTTTTATTTACGTACAGTTAACCGACAATAACGAAATTACACACACGCACGTCCGGCAACAGGGAAGACAACGTCGTTTAAAAAAGCTAGAAACGACACGCTCGTCGCTTCCGCTGGAAGAGGGGTTAAGTGGTAGGGCACTTCCTGTGGCAGGTGGAAATCGCCGTTGGTAGAATGTCGTCGAGGTTAATATTGGTGGGTGACGCTTCTTCAATAGCTGTTGGATCTCAGACTATGCCAGTGTTGGTGATGAGGAACCAGGAAGTGTTGCAAAGCAAGTAGAGTAATTATGAACGGACGGATGGCTCTAACTGGAACATAGCTGTGCATATAGTGGGAGGAGTAATTTGTAGAGCACTGAAGCCCAACGAGCATTCAGTGCTTTGACCTAAAAATATTATACCAAAGAGCATGAAAACCATTCATGACAATAAATACTGCACCATTAAGACAAAATATTTTTAAAATATTAAAAGGTCGCCCATCAGAGAACTCGTATTAAATCCTAGCTAAAAAGATCATAGAGGTATCGCCAGAATTCTCGGTAATTAAAAAAGCTACGCTTGATACTTGAAGGTTGAAGCCAAGAGCACATGTCTAAAACGTTTAAGAGTCAGTGGGATGAAACAACTTTTACAGAGGGGAAAAATGGAGGGAAGAAGGGATGATCCCTAACAATGGGTGAACCGAGTGCCAAATTCTCAAGCGACAGAGAAACGTCTTCAGTGTACATAGGAGGCTAATACTCACGTCTTACCGAACTCTGAACAGTTTGTTGCCTTTCTGTTGGGCCCACTGCGCCTACCACGTTGCCAGGATATACATGAGTACATGGGAAAGGCAGATAGAATACTTTACAGTTCGAACCGCGGTTATCTACAGATTACATCCAAAAAGAGTCAATGGAAAAGAAAAGAGAAACATAGGATTCTTTAGTAGCTTTTACCTGACCATCTGCCAGCACATTATTGGACTTCGAAGTAGCATAATCCGAGCACCAAAAAGGCTTTGTCTATTTACCGGGGATGGACACAAGCCAAACACTCTGGGCATGAGGGTGCTCACGAGTAGACTGACATCCTGCAGAACACTCAGAGTTAAGAGATCATGAAATGGGCCCTACTACAGCAATCAGTTAGGACGAGAATAGCGTTGCGTTTAACATTAAATACGAAGGATTTGAATGACAAATGAACAAATTCCTAGCGATGGCCACTGCACAAAATACATGATCGCCTTTAGAAACTTCAGCTAAAACATTAAACCTCGAAGCATATCTAGTATCATGCTCGAGGAAGTTGTAAAAGGTAACTGCCAGGCGCAGTGCCGTCTATATTCATCGCCTATCATATAAAAAAATGTCCAGTGATGGAAACTTACGATCTACAAAGCTCTCTGACCTATAAGGGAATTCAGCACTTTTAACACTAAAATCCTAAATACAAACGGACACACTAACACCACAAATAACTCGCACAGAGAAGAATGAAACGTCATCATAAGTTTCGTTCTCTTACGTGTGAGTTATTTGCGCATTGTTTCAGTCACGGTAATGTGTTTTCTATTCTTCACAATAACATCTGTAGGACAAAACTGTTACAAAAATTACAAATTAAAGTAATCACAAAATCTTATATTAAAACTGTCTTAATGTGACTTCCCTAAAACATTCTTAGGTCTCTAAGGGAACAATCCAATCTGGCAGCCAACCTGCCAGATTGGATTCTGGATGGGTGTTCCATCTGCCAGGCAGATGGAACACCCATGCCACAATCCAGGAGGGTAGCCCACATCCTACCTTGAAAAGGCAGAGAGCGCCTCAGACAATAGCATAAGCCGGATTGTCAAACTGAATCCGAATGAGATGATGCAAAACCAACTCCGCGTTGTGGAAATCCAGAGCAAGCTTCCCGGAATCAGCATAGTGACTCTCCACGGGAGGGGGTGGGGGAGTTACTGCTGAAGGTCCCAGGGCATAGTGACTTTCCATAGGGAAAAAGCCGAGGGTTCTACAAGATCTGCAGATCAAAACCCCTCAAATGACCAAAGAGGTAATGCTAAACACCGTGAAACGCTAAACAGTATAATATGATGACCTCGCCGAAACTCGGTCCTACTACTATAGTTTTTTCTACTACTAGACGCCTGATAGTTATGGAGAACCGTGGAACAGTGCGTTGGTCTCTCCTTTATATCACAGACATCAATAGTTCTCAACAGTTCATCTGCTATGCTACAGAATAGATTTAAAAAAAAGTTACATATTTGAATTAAGCTTATTTTTCCTTAATTTCTTGTTGGATTTAATTGAAAACAAGTATCCAAAGGGCTAATGGGATCTGAGTAAAAATTGTTATGGTGTAGACTTTTAGGGATGTGTTTAATTTATAAGTTTGATATACTAGTTACTTACTTCACTAGAAGGTATGATACCCCCAAATTATTAAATATAATATATATGTAAATTGGTGTGTCCTAGGTAGTGCACACCAGCATTGAAAATTTGCACTCAAGTTTATTAGATAAATTTTTCAAACTGGAATATGCATTTTCCAAAAATATTTTCAAATATTTCTCTACGACATACCAGCGTTGAAAATTTTGAAGCCGATCCGGCCAGGCGTTCTCCAGTTACTGTAAATAAACCAGTTAGTTAATTTGTTCAATAAAATTGGAAAATTTAGAAATAAACGGTCATTAACAAAGAAAATTTTTCTCTGACCAAAATGCACCAACATTGAAAGGATGAAGCCGAGCAGATAAAGCATTCTTCAGTTATTACATGAAAACCAAAAAGTCCCCAATTTGAATTATGTTAGTAAACTGGCAGTGATACCTACACAACCTAAATCTGAAACGAATCTCCTGCTGAGTTAGGTGCATCACCATTCTCAAATTATCACATAATAATGTCATATTTTGGTCCACGAAGATGAATAAAAGGGCACTTGCGCAACCCAATAACCCGATCCTTCTAAGCATGGTACACCAGAGGACAACGTTTGAATCTGTCAGAAGAACCATTCTTAAATTATCCCCCTTTTCCGAGGATACGTAATATTTTTACAGATATTAAATGATAACGCTAAATACTATAAAATCAGAGACAATATTTCTCACGATCCGAGACTAAAATAGCCAGGGTACCCGGCAGCTTACACGAACTCAGCTAATCCTTCTCTTATCCGACCACTTGAATCCGGATCCTTAGAGCTCCGTTCATCAATTTCATCAGGCGGAAGAAAGCATCTAGTCACGGCACAGCGGCTCAGAGAAATTAGTCGCTGTATTTCAGGTCTTTGCTTAACTTAAACTGGTTTATCAGACTCATTTCCTCGTTGTAGCTTGGAAAACCAGCAATTCCGTAAAAATCTGTTAACATTCTCTGGGAAGATGGAAAACGGAACTCGAAAAAAAAAAAAAAAAAACGAAGTGGAATTTCAGTGAATCATGGAAGGGGAACCAGTGTGATATCATCAGGTGGTGGTAGCGACAACACGACACAAGAGGGGATGCACCTTAAATTTAATCATGGAGACTTCTTTACACTTGCTTCCTACACGACACTCAGTGCAGATTCCGCCTGATATACGTTGCCTTCATCCTCAAGAGCAAGCAATCTTGTCCACAGTGACGAGGGTAACACGCAGTGTGGTTGCAGGAGCACACAACCGAAAGAACAAAGGTTTGATTCTCGTGCAGGGAAAGAGGTATTAACCTGTTTCCCTACACTACATGCAACTCTTTGACTATCTCATACTGTTTACTTAACATGGCTGAATACACAGGAAACAAATGTTAAAAAAGATTATTTGTAAATTATCCAAGATTAACAGTGCATAACAGAAGACAAAGTGCTTCAAATTACCTAGTGGATAAATTTATTATAGTTTACTTAACAAAATTATTTTACTTTCAAGTATAATAGAGTATTATTACAATTGCAGGGAAGCGGTAAACCCATAAGGGGGTTTACGAGAATTATATATATATATATATATATATATATATATATATATATATATATATATATATATATATATATATATATACATGTATATATGCAGAGCTTGGTAAATATGAAGTAATTAAGTTTAATCCAAGGAGAGAGAAGTAACAATTCTTTGAGCCAAGTGTCCATCAACGTAAGGAAATTTAGAACAAAATTTACTCGTCAGAGTCAAATTTCTATAAAAGAAAGAAAATTCTAAAGTATTTAATAATCACATAAAAAAAATAAAACCATATTTTGGTACAAAAAATATCATAAAGCAAACTATCTTAAGTAAATATTTGAACCAAATAAGGTAAAAAAGAATCAAATCTGTCGTAACTCTTAAAAACTGTATATTTTTCCTATACTAACACAATTAATGGTTAATGGAGTTGGTATACGCCATTAATGGTTAATGGTGTAAACGATCTTCAATTTATATACATACGCAACGAGAATATTTTAGCAGCGTTTAACAAAGAAAAATGAAAGAACTGACAGCCACAAACTATCCAAGAATATAATAAGTTAAAGAAATAAAACCTTTGATCCTACTGAGGACGCTGGAGTTACAAAACATCGTAAATACCGACACCTGGTTAGGTTAGGTTAGGTAAGGTTCGTCAGGAAACAGGACAAATGTTTCCTGACGCGGGTCTTAGTCAGATGATGACCCGCCTATGCAGCTTTTGGTCATCTGACCGAGGCTTTCCGCTGGCTTACAGGTCCACCCCTTTAAAAATTATGGTAGACACCTGTATAAAAGAAAGGCGTCTGCAATGTAAAGTAGCTTTTATGGGGTTGTTTCGCCCACCAGGGTCTTATTACTCCAGTAATTATATTAACAATATTTCGTGAGACGCTTCCACGAGAGTAATCCTTCAGCTGTCACAACCATTTTAAAAAAGGAGGAAACATATTTTGTATTAATATATGCATGAGGAATATGTGGTAATGAGGAACGTGAGGTAACGAAGATTTGATGCTACTAGACCCTTCCTTGGATCAAGAGCTCTTTCCCGGCACGAGATCAATCTTCCGAAGAATTTAGAGAATTGAAAAATGGGGGAAAATTCCCTATCGACTAATTTGCCTAATTTCACTAGTTGGTAAACTCGCAGAAACAATCATACAAGATGAAATAGCTCTTCATGAACATACAGAAGAATGGACGGAGACTCGAACCGTGGTCCTTAATTTAGAAAGGCCAACACTACTACCGAGTCACAAAGCTCAGTGGTACAGTGTTGGCCGTGCTACATGCATGGACTGTGATTCGAGTGTTCCTTCATTCATTCATTTACTGATAGTTGTTCATTACGACTTCTTATGAACTTAAAAAAGGTTACATTTATAGGGTTATCTTTTAACGAAAAACTCGCGTTTATTCCTTAATGTTATTCAACGCAAATGCTTAAAAAAATGATCTTATTCAGTTTTCTCCTGTGTTCACACTTTGCCTTTCCCATTACTCTTAACTGATATTTGTGTAATATACTTTATTTGGCATAATATAGTTCTTTCCCATAATTACCTTACTATTCTCCTATATTCCCAGAGAGAGAGAGAGAGAGAGAGAGAGAGAGAGAGAGAGAGAGAGAGAGAGATTCTTCTACTCCATGCGTACCTTCCTTTCATTTAGTAAATACTTGCAAACTAGCAATCAGTAACTCCATCTTTATTTGCCTTCAGCATTAAAATAGTTCATCCTTGATCTCGTACCCATTTCATCTTACCTATTTTGCCACTTGTTTATCCTCACTTAGCAGTTACACCAAATGTTAAATTTCTGCCTCTATAATTTCTGCTTTTAATATATATATCTACTTCCTTATCCAGAAGCTGACTATTTTAACTGTTAAGAGGGCTTTCTCATCTTGTTTCTCCCTAAAAATTTTTTTTTCCTTATTCTAAGTAAAATTTACCAGTTGCTTAGACAGTTATTAAGTTACTTTTCTATTCTACTCATTTTCACATCTCCATATAATTTACTTTGAATATTTTTTTATATCGAATATTTAATTCACATGCACCCTTTGTTCTTACCACAACTTTCATCTCATCATTCCACCATTCCTGTTCTTAATTGCAATTACCATCTTCTAGCCACAACCTCTGCCAGTCTAGCAATGTTTTCTTAAATTCACTCCCCACGGTACTTGATGGGCATCCTTTTCGCTCTAGCTAACCCGGAAAGTGGATTAAAATCAGCTAAATGAAGCTCACAATTCGTTTCTTGTGGTATTCGCATTGTGTGGTAGAAGATTAAATTCGGATTAGCACAGAATATCCTCAGAAAGCTAAGCAGTGTGGCTTTTTCCCTTTTTGATCGATAGGTCCTCCTCTTAGATGGGGCCCCACACTACCCTTCTAATTTCTAAGTAACTAAGTCAGTGGTTCTTAACCTTGTTGGAGGTACTGAACCCCGCAAGTTTCATTCGTGCATTCACCGAACCCTTCGTAATTCGAGAAGTGAAATATGATTTCTTCAAAGTATGATTTTAATCAAAACTGCAAATGAATGTGACTTTTGCTGTTCCCTTTCAGAGACAGGCTCAGAAATGCGCGGCTTCACCTTGGCAAGTGCCACTCATATCATTTTCGCAACAAAGTCTGTTCCTTTTCTTCGTTTTGATGTCTACCATCTTCGGAAGGGATTGCTCGCAAAGATACGTTGTAACAAACGGCGTGATTATCTCAAGGGCTTTCTTAGCAATAAGAGGGCACACTACGATTTGGTGACACAAAAACGTTGAGAGTACTGTTGTTCTAAAGAGTTGCTGTTGAACCTGGCTCGGCTGAAGTTCAGTGATTTCGTCGGGGTATTCATCATTGACATCTGCTGTCGCAACACCGCTGGATATGACTCTCTGTTGGGGAAGTATTAGTCGAGAGACTGCTAGCTCATCTAAGTGCATGGCAATTGCTTGTTTCAGTTCCCCGGGTACAGAAATGTCTCCGATTCCAGACACGTCTTTTATCTTACTTACAGAGTCGTCCTGAAGGGGAAGTTTGCGAAGTTATCATTCTCCCTTCGTCGTTTCCATAATGGTAGCTTTTTTTGAAAAGCCTTCAGGCTTCCTTCCGCTTCGATATTGACTCCACCGCCCTGCATCTGTCGATTGAGAGCATCGAAGATATCGGTCATGTACGCCAAAATGAGAATGAACTCAGAATTATCGAAGCAATCTGCATGACAATGTTGGTGCTCTCGCTAAAACAGGGCTAATTCCACACGCAAGGCAAAAAGACGATTCAGCACCTTTCCCCGGGATAACCACCGAACGTTAGAATGGTACAGAAGTATGTCGAATTCAGAGCCCATTTCATTACACAGCTCTCTGAAGATGCGGTGCTTCAATAGCACTATTTCCCACGTAGTTCACACATTCCACTACAATTTTCAATACTTCTGCTAGTTTTTGAGGCAAGGTGTTTGTTGCCAACGCATGCCTGTGCAGAACACAGTGCATAACGAAGCTGTATGGTGCAGTGGCTTCAACCAGCGCTCCAAAGCCAGAGTTTCGTCCCAGCATGACTGGAACTCCGTTCGAACAAACTGCATAAACCATGTTCCAGGAAAGATCGTTGTCTCTGAAGAAGTCATCCACATATTTCTTCACGTCGGCTGCCTTGGTTGTTGTGAGAGGCTTACAAAATAAAATCTTCCTTTATCACGTCCTCTTTCACATAGCACATGAATACAACAAGCTTGCTTAAATTGGTAGCGTCAGTGGTCTCGTCGAGTTG
>NC_091329.1:18514412-18548272 GCF_038502225.1 Cherax quadricarinatus
AGGCATATGATAGAGTGGATGGGGGAGCAATGTGGCAGATGTTGCAAGTATATGGAATAGGTGGTAAGTTACTAAATGCTGTAAAGAGTTTTTATGAGGATAGTGAGGCTCAGGTTAGGGTGTGTAGAAGAGAGGGAGACTACTTCCCGGTAAAAGTAGGTCTTAGACAGGGATGTGTAATGTCACCATGGTTGTTTAATATATTTATAGATGGGGTTGTAAAAGAAGTAAATGCTAGGGTGTTCAGGAGAGGGGTGGGATTAAATTACGAGGAATTAAATACAAAATGGGAATTGACAGTTGCCTTTTGCTAATGATACTGTGCTTATGGGAGATTCTAAAGAAAAATTGCAAAGGTTAGTGGATGAGTTTGGGAATGTGTGTGAAGGTAGAAAGTTGAAAGTGAACATAGAAAAGAGTAAGGTGATGAGGGTATCAAATGATTTAGATAAAAAAAAATTGGATATCAAATTGGGGAGTAGTAGTATGGAAGAAATGAATGTTTTCAGATACTTGGGAGTTGACGTGTCGGCGGATGAATTTATGAAGGATGAGGTTAATCACAGAATTGATGAGGGAGAAAAGGCGAGTGGTGCGTTGAGGCATATGTGGAGACAAAAAACGTTATCTATGGAGGCAAAGAAGGGAATGTATGAAAGTATAGTAGTACCAATACTCTTACATGGGTGTGAAGCTTGGGTTGTGAATGCAGCAGTGAGGAGGTGGTTGGAGGCAGTGGAGATGTCCTGTCTAAGGGCAATGTGTGGTGTAAATATTATGCAGAAAATTCGGAGTGTGGAAATTAGGAGAAGGTGTGGAGTTAATAAAAGTATTAGCCAGAGGGCTGAAGAGGGGTTGCTGAGGTGGTTTGGTCATTTAGAGAGAATGGAGAGCGTATAAATCTGTAAGGGAAGGAAGGCGGGGTAGGGGTCGTCCTCGAAAAGGTTGGAAGGGGTAAGGGAGGTTTTGTGGGCGAGGGGCTTGGACTTCCAGCAGGCGTGCATGAGCGTGTTCGATAGGAGTGAATGGAGGCGAATGGTATTTGGGACCTGACGATCTGTTGGAGTGTGAGCAGGGTAATATTTAGTGAAGGGATTCAGGGAAACCGGTTAATTTTATATAGCCGGACTTGAGTCATGGAAATGGGAAGTACAATACCTGCACTCTAAAGGAGGGGTTCGGGATATTAGCAGTTTGGAGGGATATGTTGTGTATCTTTTTACGTGTATGCTTCTAAGCTGTTGTGTTCTGAGCACCTCTGCAAAAACAGTGATTATGTGTGAGTGAGGTGTAAGTGTTGAATGATAAAAGTATTTTCTTTTTGGGGATTTTCTTCTTTCTGGGTCACCCTGCCTCGGTGGGAGACGGCCGACTTGTTAAAATATATATATATATATAATATATATATATATATATATATATATATATATATATATATATATATATATATATATATATATATATAATATAATAAATATATATATATATATATATATGTCGTGCCGAATAGGCAGAACTTGCGATCTTGGCTTAAACAGCAACGCTCATCTTGCCATATAGGACAAGTGAAAATTTCTGTATGCAATAATTTCGCCAAAATCATTCTGAACCTAAGGAAAAAAATATATTTCACTGTGTTTGTTTAGTATTAAATTACTGTAAACAAATCTAAAATATATTTAGTTGGGTTAAGCTAAAATAAATTGCTCTTGTTATGATAAGGTTAGGTAAGTTTTCTAAGAATCTTTTGGTGCAAAATTAAAATTCTTTACATTAACATTAATGAAAAAAAATATATCTTTAAGCGTATAAGAGAAAATTTCAGAAAGGACTTAATTTTAAACGAGTTCTTGCTAATTGACCAGTCTTACATATTCGGCACGACATATATATATATATATATATATATATATATATATATATATATATATATATATATATATATATATATCGTGCCGAATATGTAAAACTGGTCAATTAGCAAGAACTCATTTAAAATTAAGTTCTTTCTAAAATTTTCTCTTATACTTTTAAATATACATTTTTTTCATTAACGCTGATGTAAAAAATTTTAATTTTGCACCAAAAGGAACTTAGAAAACTTACCTAACCTTATTATAACAAGAACAATTTATTTTCGCCTAACCAAACTAAATATATTTTAGATTTGTGTACAATAATTTAATACTAAACACTGAAATATATTTTTTTCGTTAGGTTCAGAATGATTTTGGCGAAATTATTGCATACACAAATTTTCATTTGTCTTATATTGCAAGATGAGCTTTGCTATTTAAGCCAAGATCGCAAGTTCTGCCTATTCGGCACGACATATATATATATATATATATATATATATATATATATATATATATATATATATATATATATATATATATATATATATATATAGTCATGCCGAATATTTTTCGGGGCCAAGAGCGATGTCTCGATCCCTGCAACCACAAATAGGTGAGTGTACACACAAGCACACAAGTATGCAAGATTATCATAAGTGATGGAGCTTATCGACGATAACCTGCACGGATTCAGGGACGGGAAATCCTGAGTCACAAACCTACTAGAGTTCTATGACAAAGTGACAGCAGTAAGACAGAGAGAGGGGTGGGTAGATTACAATTTCTTGGAGTGTAAGAAGGCTTTTGACAGTACCACACAAGAGATTAGTGCAAAAACTGGAGGACCAGGCAGGTATAACAGGGAAGGCACTGCAATGGATCGCAGAATACCTGACAGAAAGGCAGGAAAGTCATGGTACGCGACGAGGTGTCGGAGTGGGCTCCTGTGACAAGCGGGATTCCACAGGGGTCAGTCCTAGGGCCAGTGCTGTTTCTGGTGTATGTGAATGGGTTGACGAAAGAAATAAACTCAGAGTGTGTCTGTCTGTAGACGATGTCAAGTTAATGAGAAGAATTGAATCAGAGAAGGACCAGGCAGGACTACAAAGCGATCTGGACAGGCAACAGGCCTGGTCCAGCAAATGCTTCCTGGAGTTCAATCCCGCCAAGTTCAAAGTCATGAAGATCGGGGAAGGGCAAAGAAGACCGCAGACAGAATAAAGTCTAGGGGGCCAAAGACTACAAACCTCACTCAAGGAAAAGGATCTTGGGGTGAGTGTAACACCGAACACATCTCCTGAGATACACATCAACCAAATAATTGCTGCGGCATACAGGCGACTAGCAAACCTAAGAAGAGCATTCCGACATCTCAGTAAGGAGTCGTTCAGGGTTCTGTACACAGTGTACATCAGGCCCATATTGGAGTATGCAGCACAAGTCTGGAACCCACACCTGGCTAAGCACGTCAGGAAATTGGAAAAAGTGCAAAGGTTTGCAAAGAGACTAGACCCGGAGTAAGGGGCATGTCATACGAGGAGAGGTTAAGGGAGAACGACCTGACTACACTACAGAACAGGAGGGACTGGGGGGGGACATGATAACATATAAAATACTGAGAGGAATCCACAGGGTTGACAGGGACAGGATGTTTCAGATATGGGACACACCAACAAAGGGTTGCAATTGGAAGTTTAAGACTCGGATGAGTCACAGGGACGTCAGGAAGTATTTCTTCAGTCACAGAGTTATCAGAAATGGAATAGTCTGGAAAGGTGGTGGAAGTAGGATCCATACATAGCTTTAATAAGAGGTATGATACAGCTCACGGAGCAGGGATTGACCTATTAGCGACCAGTGGAGAGGCCAGGAGCTATGACTCGATCCCTGCAACCACAATTTGGTGAATTAGGTGAGGTGAGTGTACACACACAACCCTACACATTCGCCTTCCATGCAAAGTATCACTGGATGTGTTTATTCGGTTCCTAGCTAAAGTTGCGATAACTTTTTATAGCACAAACTGGGGAAACTTTTTGAGACAAACTGTAAAAAAACATGCAAAAACTACCAGACTTCTGCCCAGTAGTTTGCTAATTTATTTTAGGAACACTTAGTACATTTTCTCCAGCTTGTTTTCGTGAACAAATGTGGAATTCTTTATATCCTTTTAAAAAAAAATTCTTTAAAAATTACCCAGAAAGACTATAAACATCCTTTTAAGTTTAAATGATTTAATCTTTATATAATATCTATATTAGATTAATTCCTCTTCAATATATTCATTATATATATTAAAGTACACGCTTACCCACAAAGAACAAAGTGCTATTGATTCTGTTTAACATTCATGGTAATTATCATATTGTAAATTTTATACAATACCGACAAGTTGATGGATAGGACAAAAGTGCAACACTGGGTCTCTTTACACGAATCGTCAGTAAAGATACGTAGTGCTGCACATGTATTTTTTCCATCATAGTAATGCCTATGATGGGTAAGAACCATCTTGCCAGGTAACCCTCTCCCCTGAATACATACACTGTTATATTTCATAAAATACGAGAAAAAGCGATTGAAAATATTTTAATAAACCTCACTGGATGATTGTGTTTTCTGATATAAGATAAAACTATTTATAATTCTTCTCCAGAAAGTTTTATCCAAGTTACTACTAGATCCTTAACTGTCTATTCAAATTATAAAATGTATTTGTTGCATTTCATGGAATGTAACAAAATACAATGTTATACTGTATTCAAGAAATCTTATACACACACTGCACATGAATAGTTATAGGCAAATTTTCACTGTACATGACATCTTGTGTACGTTTACATTCCAAATATTAAGCAGCTACAGAGTTTCTAAAGAAAGCTTTATTCGCCTATTTTAGAAAATACTCAGTGAGTAATCTGGGGTGCCTCAGTTCAACACTGATTTCATAATTTTGGTAGAATTTCTCTTCAATGAACATACGTATGCTATGCCTGAAAAAAAAAAACTGCTGGATGTGTTGAATATGGATCGACAGCTTAAAATGTATGTATGTATGTATGTATGTATGTATGTGTATATATATATATATATATATATATATATATATATATATATATATATATATATATATATATATATATATATATATAATTATATGCAAGGAATTCGCGAAATATACACAAACACTGATCTCTGGCCGAAGGAAACCACACTGGACCAATACCATGGTGCCCAGCTCACGCTATATATATATATATATATATATATATATATATATATATATATATATATATATATATATATATATATATATATATATATATATATATATATATATATATATATATATATATATATGTCGTGCCGAATAGGCAGAACTTGCTATCTTGGCTTAAACAGCAACGCTCATCTTGCCATATAGGACAATTGAAAATTTGTGTATGCAATAATTTCGCCAAAATCATTCTGAACCTAACAAAAAAATATATTTCGCTGTGTTTGTTTAGTATTAAATTACTGTAAACAAATCTAAAATATATTTAGTTGGGTTAGGCTAAAATAAATTGCTCTTTTTATAATAAGGTTAGGTAAGCTTTCTAAGATTCTTTTGGTGCAAAATTAAAAATTTTTACATTAACATTAATGAAAAAATATATCTTTAAACGTGTAAAAGAAAATTTCAGAAAGGACTTAATTTTAAATGAGTTCTTGCTAATTAACCAGTTTTACATATTCGGTACGACATATATATATATATATATATATATATATATATATATATATATATATATATATATATATATATATATATATATATATATATATATATATATATAATTATTGTAACCACGAACGAGTGGTATTGATCAATAACAACACTGAACTAGCCAAGGACTCGAATCCATGTTGTACTGGCCCGCCTTCTGGTGAGAGACAACCACATGACGCCTTAACCCACAGGACCACCAAATCCTCCAAAGATGGCTCTGCCAGCAGAGCTAGCCGTTTTACCGCCATACGAGGACATACGGAGGTATGGGAGCTTCTAAGCTAGCTTCCTTCTTGTCCCTGCATTACTTTTTTTTTTAGAAATATGGATGGGGAAATGTTAAAAAAGTTTTTTGTAACTTTTTATAGATATGTAGAGGTGTTCCCACCTAAAAAAAATTGTAGACAAATTAGAAGTAAAGCAAAGCTATAAAATGTCTCCCACTGCTTAATAATATGAATCAGGAAAATAAGGTTGAAGGTGTTACTCATGTTTTTATACAGTGATAACAGCATGATGAGTCTTGATAACCACTTAAAAAATTACAAAAAGATACGAAAGCATTTATAATTATTATTCCCAACACCATGAAGAGAGAGGAAAAGAAGCCATACATATAAATTAAAATATACCGAAAGAACATTACAAAGTTCATCACATAGCAGTAGAACATGGGAATAGTTAACAAGCGGAAATATTGAGAGCTACATTAAAAAAAAAAAATGATATACTTAAATCGGGACACCACGAGCTTAGCTTTTTCTCTTATTTCTAACAAATAAGTAATTAGAATTCTAGGTAGTAGGTTGCTAGACAGCAACCACCCAGGGAGGTTACTACCGTCGTGCCAAGCGAATGTGAAATGGAAACCTGTAATTGTTTTACATGGTACGATTTGCTGTTTTTTTTTCTGTCTCATAAATACACGAAATTACAGGAATATCTTGCTACTTCTACTTACACTTGGATCATACTGCACATGCATAGACACGCATATATATACATACCCGACTGGGTTTTCTTCTATTTTCTTTATAGTTCTTGTTCTTTATTTCCTCTTATCACCATGGGAAAGTGGAGCAGAATTCTTCCTTCGTAAGCCATGCGTGTGGCAAGAGGCGACTAAAATGCCGGGAGAAAAGGGCTAGTAACCCCCTTTCCTGTATAAATTACTAAATTTAAAAAGAAAAACTTTCGTTTTTCTTTTTGGGTCACCCTGCCTCGGTGGGATACGGCCGGTTCGTTGAAAAAAAAAAGCAGAATATTCTATGTATATATTGATTTAACTTGTCATTATTTCATTATTTATGAATCCTTTATAATACCAGTAACATTCGTGTTGTGTATGTGTAGATGATGATGCGTAATATTAATGATGAAATGTTACAAATAAGTAATATATGTGTTCTTGAACTTACCCCAGGAAAGGGAAGAGTAAACTGTTCAGCTATTTAGCTAGTTTGTAGGAGAATAACCCGCTGCCTAATATGATAGGCCTCCAGGGAAGCCTTCCCGTGGCAGTTTTAGGAAGGCGTAAAGATAGGGTTAGCTTGGGGTGGTAACCTTGTGATTCTCAAAAATCTCATTATCTTTTTAGGGGGGCTGTTTCTTGTTAAGCAAAGGCTGGGAAGGAGGAGATTAAGAGAGTGGGGAATAAGAGGCTGAGGCGACGGGAAGAGGATGAGGGGATGGAAAAGAAGTTGAGGGAATGGGAAGAGGATGAGGCGACGGGAAAGAGGTTGAGGGAATCGGAAGGAAGAGGTTGTAGGTAGAGCAAGAAGTTGAAGGGAGAGTAAACGGGTCAGGGATGAGGAGAGGAGAGGTAGGGGATGCGGAGGTTGTGGGGATAGTGGGCTGTCAGAATACTGCACGTTAAAAAAAATCCCCTCTTTTTAATACTAATTTAAAATCTGTAAGACGAAATCAATGAGATATGTTAAGAAATGGAAAATGTGTACAGGAATGGTTGAAGTCGAGTAGAAATTAATACCGAATTAATACCTTCCGCTAACGTAACGCACAAACCAAACATGTTTTAACTAAGGATAATAGTATTGTGCACAAACTATGCCGGATTTGCTGCCTTAAGATAATGACAAGTTGTAATGCTGGTAAAGCCTGAATGATGCAATAGCTGTGAATTGAGATTATAGCACCAACTAAACCATACCCCCGGCCGGGATTGAACCCGCGGTCATAGAGTCTCTAGAGACTCTATGACCGCGGGTTCAATCCCGGCCGGGGGTATGGTTTATTTGCAATCGTGTCATTACGATTTCTTAAGTCATAGCACCAACTAAACTAAAATATACCCTTTATGAGGGTATGCTCACTCACAGGGTGAGTAGCTCAGCCCAGTTAATTTACTCCTCAGGGCAAAATAATAAAAACAAAACTATATGGTTCCTTTCCTCACTTTTCTTCAACATGCTGTATATTCAGAGCTTTATTGAACTCTCCTAGATAAGGCTAACAGATTTCATACCCCAAGTATACAATCTGTGTAATGAAATGGGATTGGAACACTGTGGGTGTTCCCACAGTGTACCTCTTATAAAGGAGAGGATAGCAACGATGTAATTGGTTCCTTTCGCTTAACTCAGCGTCAACAGTGGGTCTTCAAATCATTCTTCCTGTCAATCTCCCTCCTTGACAGCCTCTCTCCTTCGTAATCTTCCACTTTTCAAATATTCCACTCCTGCAATCTTAACCTTACCCCCCCCCCCCCGGAATCTTTTTCCTTGGCAATCTCCATCACTGGCAATACATCGGACAGTACCTCCGTTACTTATATTGTCTCTCTTCCAATTGACATCCTCCTCAGTTCCAACGAACACTTCCTGTTTTCCACTCGTACAGTCTCACATTTCGTTATAACCCTCATCTTCGATATTTCTTCTTTTCTCCTCCCTATCATCCTCCCAGCAACTGAACTTGCTCTCCCTCCTTTCTGAATCTTCCTCCCCGCCAGCATCTTCCTCACTCTCTTACTCCCTCGTTGAGATCCCGCCTCCAGCACTCATCTTAACATCCATTCCGACAAGAGGTCCTTCTGTCATCTTCTCTAATTGTTCTTCCCTTGTCCAAGACGCTGCCTCGACTTTTTATTAAAAGCAAATAAACTTGTTCATTAATTATATATATATATATATATATATATATATATATATATATATATATATATATATATACATATATATATATATATATATTTTTTTTTTTTTTTTTTTATTATCACACCGGCCGATTCCCACCAAGGCAGGGTGGCCCGAAAAAGAAAAACTTTCACCATCATTCACTCCATCACTGTCTTGCCAGAAGGGTGCTTTACACTACAGTTTTTAAACTGCAACATTAACACCCCTCCTTCAGAGTGCAGGCACTGTACTTCCCATCTCCAGGACTCAAGTCCGGCCTGCCGGTTTCCCTGAATCCCTTCATAAATGTTACTTTGCTCACACTCCAACAGCACGTCAAGTATTAAAAACCATTTGTCTCCATTCACTCCTATCAAACACGCTCACGCATGCCTGCTGGAAGTCCAAGCCCCTCGCACACAAAACCTCCTTTACCCCCTCCCTCCAACCCTTCCTAGGCCGACCCCTACCCCGCCTTCCTTCCACTACAGACTGATACACTCTTGAAGTCATTCTGTTTCGCTCCATTCTCTCTACATGTCCGAACCACCTCAACAACCCTTCCTCAGCCCTCTGGACAACAGTTTTGGTAATCCCGCACCTCCTCCTAACTTCCAAACTACGAATTCTCTGCATTATATTCACACCACACATTGCCCTCAGACATGACATCTCCACTGCCTCCAGCCTTCTCCTCGCTGCAACATTCATCACCCACGCTTCACACCCATATAAGAGCGTTGGTAAAACTATACTCTCATACATTCCCCTCTTTGCCTCCAAGGACAAAGTTCTTTGTTTCCACAGACTCCTAAGTGCACCACTCACTCTTTTTCCCTCATCAATTCTATGATTCACCTCATCTTTCATAGACCCATCCGCTGACACGTCCACTCCCAAATATCTGAATACGTTCACCTCCTCCATACTCTCTCCCTCCAATCTGATATTCAATCTTTCATCACCTAATCTTTTTGTTATCCTCATAACCTTACTCTTTCCTGTATTCACCTTTAATTTTCTTCTTTTGCACACCCTACCAAATTCATCCACCAATATATATATATATATATATATATGTGTGTGTGTGTGTGTGTGTGTGTGTGTGTGTGTGTGTGTGTGTGTGTGTGTGTAAAACAATCACAATCTTAACAATGCAAGACAATCCACGGGGGGTGGAAATCTTTAGCTCAAGTACTTTCACACTTCTCAGTGCATCATAAGGAGCTGTACAATGTTGCAAAGGCAGCAACGAGAGAAGTAGGTTAAGTTTTCAGAGTATAGTAGCAAGAATGGTAGTGTGCAGGGGACCAGCCAGACCGAGTCTGGCTGGTTCCTGCACACTGGGTGAAAGGATTAGAAATTCAAGTACAGGTCATATAATTTCGATGATGAATATTAGGTAGACAAGATTATGTTTGGCAACAGACTTGTAGATGACCGTGACGAACTGCTGAGCAATATCACAGAAGCAAAAAAAAAAAAAAATTGGTTGAATAGGTGCAGCTCTTATTGAACCATGTCCGGCAT
The DNA here is from genome assembly GCF_038502225.1 of Cherax quadricarinatus. Classification (NCBI taxonomy): domain Eukaryota; kingdom Metazoa; phylum Arthropoda; class Malacostraca; order Decapoda; family Parastacidae; genus Cherax; species Cherax quadricarinatus. The sequence continues at coordinate 18,524,711 of NC_091329.1, forward strand.
GGTCTTGTAAGAGCTGCCTGTCATGGACCAGTAGGAGCTACCTATGATGAGGCAGTTGGAGCTGCACAATGACGCAGTGGAAACGGACTCCATCCAGAGGCTCGAAAACAAATACGAGGGCAATTTCACGGTTGTCGGTTGAGTCATAAGCGGGACAAAGAGCTAGAGTTCATCCTCTCGACAAACCCAAACTGGTAATCACCAATATTCATATAAAGCACATACATAAAAACACACTTTAACAACCTTCATGTGACATAATTCTCACCTTAACACACATGCAGACTAAGACAATACACTGCAGCTAACTGAGCCAAGCTCAAAACGCATGAGTCAATATATGCAGCAAACACAAACACATGACACATGCAACACACTGCATAACAGATCCCACAACCAAACAATCAAAAAACTGAGATAGTTATTTTGTTGTGGAGTTTATCACAAAGCTGGAAGAAAGGATTTGTTTTGAAAAGGAAAAGAAGGAAAGCAAAAGGAAAGGAATATTAAGAGGAACAGGAGTAAGAGTATTAGGAGGAACAGGAGTATGAGGGAAAACAGAATTTAGGAGGGAAAAAGAGGAGAAGAAAAAGTACGAGGAGAAGCAGGAACAGTAGTAAAATGTAGATCAATCCAGGGTCAGCTGTGTAGTAGTACTAGACACTGCTGGTGCTTTAGTCTAGTTATGACACCAGGGTCTTTTGGCAAAACTGCAAGCACTTGGAGTGATTACATTCATTGTAGATCTCTAAGAATAGTTCTCAATGAGACATAGTCATGAAGACACTTAGTGGGTGCCAGTGGTCCACAGCGGAGAGTGCTTGGTCCATTGTTATGGAATGCTTACTTCAATTACCTTCACCTCATTCCAGAATTCTATGCCTAGGTAGATGACAGTATTCTGACACTTACTTATCAGATATGTCACCAGCTCTCAATTACATAAATGAGCCGGGGAAAACGATGGCAGGTTACCATTGCGCATGAGAAAACACAATTGATGATTGTCTTTTGACAATGATGCTAATGCTGAAGTAGTGGTAAAAATGAATGGGTGTTAGAAACCGGGAATGAGGTAGATATCCTAGGGGTGAAACTTGATTCCAAACTTTTTTCTGAAGAACCACATAGAAAATCTTGCAAGTAAAGCAGCCACAAAGCTAACAGCTCACAGCTTGTGTTTGCTCAACTGTCTCGGAATGCCTCTCCCCCTCGTCTCATCTACGGCTTCTGGACAGAAGAAAGAACCGAGCAAGACGACTTCTCTCTCTTCTGGACCTGGTAGAACCTTCAACACCGGAAAGACGTGGGTGGTCTTACTGTTATGTACGAAGTTAATATTGTCAAGGTACCACTCTGGGCTCCACTTCGCGGAGAGTGAGAAGACAGTTTCTTAACAACAAGACGGGCAGCAAACAACAACTACACTCTGACTGTACCCTTCTCAAGATCACTTCATCTGAGATCATTCATTATTAGAATGACTCGAGTTTGGAACATGTCTATACAAAGCACCAACGTCAGTGAAATAAAGTAAGATGACCAAATGAAATCGCTGGCCCACAGCTGGCTCCAATTTCATCCTGTCCCCTATTTGTACGTTTCATAACAAAATAAAAAAGGTTTCAGATGAACCGAGGAAGGTAAAAGCTCTTAGTTTGTTAATTAGTTAGGAACAGCTAATAGCTTGTAAATAAAGTTAGGAACCCTGAACGTAACCTTGTAAAATTCTGTGTAAAAAGGAGAAATTGTAAAAGAACACGAATATGAAAAGGGGTAATGAAAAATCCTAAGTAAGAGAAAAGAAAGGATGAGACGCGAAGGATGAGATGGAAAAAATATATGGCAGAGAAAAATGTTATAGTCGTGAGTGAGAGGAAATGAGAAAAGGGGAAACAAGGAAGCAAACAAGAAAAAGAAAAGAATGATGCAGGAAATAAAGATGGGGAAATAATGAAATATGTAAAAGGTAAATTAATGAAATAAATGCTAAACAACAGTCGAGAAAGATGAAGGCTGAAAAAATCGAAAAAAGAGTGAAGATGTAGAGAATAACGCAAGGAACGAAGACATCGGAAAAGATGATACAGGGAATGAAAACGAAGAGAACACAGACGTAGGCTGAGAACAGAGGAAAAATTGAAAAAAAGTGTCCAAGTAGTAGAAGACTTCTACACAAACAGAAAATGTAAATAAATGAAATGAAGAGAAGAAAAAGAGGGATGAAAGAATATAGAATAAGAGGGAGATAAAAAACTAACGAGTGCATGGAAAGAGTTTCAATAAAACAGGAGTGATACAAAATCTGAAAGAGAGGCAGGAAATGAAAAGGAGGAGGAGCAGAAAACGACGAAGCCGGATATTGCAAAGAGAGAGAGAAAGAGAGACAGACGGACTCGCATCACAGACGGACATAGGGAGATATAGATAGATATAGATACATACACACACAATCGACTCATACAAACGGCACGACAGTCCCGAAAACAAGGACAAGAATACAGGCGCTACTGAAAAACAGAATTGGTCGGTGGGAAGAAAGGCAAGAGATGAAACGAAAGGGAGGCTGTAGATGGAGATAATAAGGAATGTGATTAAAATCTGTTATTCAAAACAGTCGCACTTGATAGTTGTACCACTTGACGGATCCTGACAGTAATATGGATGTACAGACTAAGGGTAACCGTCTCTGTTTCACTGTCATCCATATAGGCACCTAACAGCTACACCACACGACGGGTCTACCCTGCAACACAACTGAATAGACAGTGAACAACACCCAGACAGTCTATGTTCACCGTCATCCACAGCTGTACCTGTCAGCTGTATCACACGGCGAGTCCCAGCTGGAATATGGGTCTACAGACAGTGAAAAATACAAAGACTGTCTCTGTTCACCGTCATCCCCAGCTGGTGGTGGTAATGGAGAACGCATAACTATTGTCCAGGGAACAATTCTGAGCCGTCTACCTCGTCTTCATTATCCTACTCCCCCCTCCCCCCATCATACCCCTTTCCACCTTCTCTACTCTCTCCTCGGGTCCTAAATTCCGTCCGGAGTTTGGAACTAGTCTGCCCACGTAGTTTTATAATTCTGTTCGCCGCCTGTTCATACTCTCTGGAAATCGTGTCATATGTCTCCGAATTTTGTTCACATCCCATATGGAAGTTTAGAACAGAGAGAGAGAGAGGAGAGGGGGGAGAGAGAGAGGAGAGGGGGGAGAGAGAGAGGAGAGGGGGAAGAGAGGAGAGGGGGAAGAGAGGAGAGGGGGAAGAGAGGAGAGGGGGAAGAGAGGAGAGAGAGGAGACGGGGGAGAGAGGAGACGGGGGAGAGAGTAGAGAGGAGAGGCGGGAGAGAGGAGAGGGGGGAGAGGGAGGAGAGGGGGGAGAGGGGGAGAGAGAGAGGGGGGAGAGAGGAGAGGGGGGAGAGAGAGTGGGGTAGAGAGGAGAGGGGGGGAGAGAGGAGAGGAAGGGGAGAGAGGAGAGGGGGGAGAGAGGAGAGGGGGGAGAGAGAAGAGGGGGGAGAGAGAGAGGGAGCCAACACTTGGATCCACTTCGAGGACAACGTAAAGCAAGCTTTTATACCACAAGACGGGCAGAAAGCAGCAACTTCACTCTGGCTGTACCCTTCTCCAGAACATCACTTCATCTAAGATCATTTATCCCCAGGATGACTCGAGTCTGGAACACATTCGTACAGCATTATGTCAACGAGATCAAGTCAGTTGATCAAATGAAAATGCTGGCCCACCGATGGCTCCAACTTCATCCTGTTCCCTACTTGTATGTTTCATAACAATAAAAATGCTTTCAAATGAGCTGATGTAAGTAACAGCTCTTAGCTTGTCAATTGTGGCATGCAACTGACAAGCGTATGCACACACTCCCATACAGGCTGCCTCCCAACCAGCAAACCGAGTGCTAAGGGTTAAACGATCTTTAGGGGCCCCATCGTTAAATCAGTACCTTGGTTCATTGACCAAAAACGATGTGATATCACTCGTGGTTAGCACTTGCCAGACTCGCCACTAGCTGGCTGAAGCACGGTGCGCTCTCTCTCTCTCTCTCTCTCTCTCTCTCTCTCTCTCTCTCTGCCTTATCACCGTGTGGTACACTTATATCCAACTCCTGTGCTTAGTGTACATAAGTGTACATATCTGTATATAAACCTTTAGTGAAGGAAAATATAAGTTAAATACCACAGCTGTGTTTATTTCACTAACCCACTACGACCAGGTCAACAGGCGATTATTACCTGTGTTCGTTAGGAATCTTTAAATTGTCAATAAAGTTAGGGATCCTTAACCTAACCTTGTTAAACCCTGCATAGAGAGAGAGAGAGAGAGAGAGAGAGAGAGAGAGAGAGAGAGAGAGAGAGAGAGAGAGGCAGACACAGACAGAGGACGACGTGAAAATGGTAACAGCACAAATGAGACCGAGAAAAATGGAACGAAAAGGAACAGAAAAAAAAGCAAGACGAATTAGGAATAATAGGCGGGACAAAAAAAAAAGAGGAAATGGTGGTGCGATGGAAGAACAAGAGGGACGAAGGAACAACAAGCGAGACGAAAGGACGAATGTCCGATATGCAGGACGGAGAGAAAAATGGGCGAGACAAGGATGGAAAAGGATGGACGAAGAGGGGAAAGAGGGATGAAGGAGAGGCGGCGCAAAATACGAAGGAAGTGCGTTAAAAATTCGATAAAATGAGTGTATGGGATGCACATAATAAAAGTGATTGGAGGTGGGGAGACAGCACGTTTAAAAATAAGAGACGAAAAAAACTGGAGATAGAGAGGGGTGAATGGAAGGGGCGTGATAACTGATTACCTTGGGAAGAGGTAGGGTGAATAAACTGTGGCAATAGAAGGTGTGAAAAATAAAGAAAAAAAAAAAAAAAAAAAAAAGGGGGGGATACTAAGACAAAGAATTTAAGGTCATCAGTCATTATTTACCAAAACGCGAAGCAAAGCTCAATAAAAAAAGACCACTGGGAAGAAGTAAGGTAAAACTTGTGAGAACAGGAGTGAAAAATATAGGAAGCAAAATAATAAAAAAAAACAGAAGGGGAAATACTAAGATGGGAAGAATTTAAGATCATAGGTCATTATTCACTATAACGTGAAGTGAAGCGTAATAAAAAAAAAAGACCATTTTCTATGGATCAGTAAATTGTCTACCTATGTCTTCTACTATTTAGTGGGATGAAGTCATAATAGTATGACGGAAGGCTGCTTGCTCTTCATTTTCTCTGGATTCGCTGTCTGCCTCAAATACTGAAGAAAAGTTCTATTCTGTATCGAAAAGTGTACACAGAAATTAATAGAAAATAAAAAAGTGCGTGGGCTTGTTTCTTCTACTACGACGGCTAATGCTACTGCTGCTGGTGCTACTGCTACTACTAGTAGTAATTTATACTCTACCTAAAAACGACTACCAAGACAATGGTTGTCCAGGACTTGGCTTCAAAGCTCCAGTGACCACTTTCTCTGTACACCCACTGTATCTCTACACCCATTATACTGGTCTCCCTTAACCCACCACCCACAGACTGTGAATAATAACCGAAACGATCGCCACTACAGCCAGCCCCGAGGAAGAGGATTGTGTCCATAAAATACTTGTCCATCCTTTTGTTGAAGGACTGCTCTACATTTGCCCTACCAGCATCAATGGGCAATTTATTTCAGTGTTTTTTGACTACTGAAAAAATATTTTTCTTCACCTGTCATGATACTATCTTCTCTCGGAGTTTTATACCACTGTTTCGAGCAATCAAGTTGATTTGCATTCCCAATTGCTTTTCTTTTTTAAATTTAACTTTGGTTTAGATAAGAGGCTTTTAGACTTTCCTTTAGGGTTTACTTTTTTAAGGAAACTACAAGCTTTTGTGCCCTTCTCGACAATCTCCAATTTGTTAAGGTCTTTTATGTAATTTTAGGACCAAATATGAACAGCATATTCAAGATGGGATCTGACAAGCGTAAAGACTAAGTATTGTTACGCGTGTTTTGTTTTCAAAATACCTAGCTATTGAAACGTAGCCTTCAATTAGCTTTGTTGCCCTTGGTTAGACGTTGCTTAGCGTAAATGAAGTCAATACTAATGACCACTCCACGTTACTTCTCTGTTTTTAAACTCAGTTTGCTTGCTTCCAAACATTTCTGCTTACAAAAAAGGCATGCAAAATGCACTGATTCACATTTAAGTACAGAAGTTTATTTTCCACGCCTCCGACCTGTGTTAACTTATTTAGGTCCCCCTGAATAATTCTTTTCTCCGCCACAGAAGCAGATTTTCTCATTTTAACTATGGACTTTGCAATTTTTGATCGGGCCGAAGACCAGTCGTTGAGGAACACAACTTGTTATATTCAGCCGGTTAGATACGTCTACAATTAAAACTACTCATTGTTTCAGATCATTAAACCATTCATCGATTCAGGTCTATAGTTTTTCATTTATACCTTCAGACTATTTTTCTCAATGCTCTAATGTGTAGTATAATGATCTATAATAATATTTCCTAGTTTGTCATTTGGAATATTTTTAATAAAATAGCTAGGAAAGGTATTATATTACCATTGTCTTTAATATTTCATTTTATTTTATGTTAACATCGATGTCGAACTAATAAGGCAGTAGTTTAGGAAAGAAGTTTCAGATTTTGTCAATAAAATTAAATAAAAAAAGAATAGTTAAGGACACTCAGGATAAAAAAAAAAAAACTACAAACGCAAAACAAATAAATATTATCATACTAAGTGAAAATAACTCACATCAATTACAAGCAAAAAGACAAGGCGTTGGCAAACTGCTTACGTGTGGTCGACAGTCAGCCGCGCGCACACGTCACAAAGCTCACAGTGGTAGGAGCACTCACAAGGAGTTGTATGTGAGGTGTGCGTGTGCGATCCTCAAGTGAAAGACTCATCTGTGACTATTCCCCTTGAAAGAGACATCGAACTCCCATATCCTATTGAACCCTATGCGACTTATTGGTCTTCTCTAGTGCTCACGGTATGTCACATCCCAAGATCATATACGTTATATTCCTTAAATCCCTGTGACTCATCTGTGTTTTGCGCTTCCTAACTATTCTAAGGCTGAATACATATTTCCTTAAATCCCTGTGACTCATCTGTGTTTTGCGCTTCCATGTGTGCTCTCGTGTACCTGAGACCTACCCTCTTAAACATGTTCGCACTGTCAATTCCTCTGTTTTTTGTATACTGTAATCATATCACCCCTCTTCCTTCGGTTAGTCTGGTGTTGTCAGTCTCTCTTCAAAGTTCATATCTCTCAGCTCAGACTACTCTCGTAGCAAACTTTTGCATGATTTTAAGCTTAACATGTTTCATCAGATGAGTTCCATATTGATGATGTATACTTCAAGATGGGCCTGACATGTGCTGTGTATAGCGTCATGAACGCCTCCTAGTTGAGGATCCTAAAAGACATCTTTAAATTTGCCAGTGTAGCGTTTGCTGCGGCCATTATCCGACTGGTGTGTGTCTCAGGTGAAATACTCGAAAACTATGGCTACCCAGATGTCCCTCTCTTTCTGCAAGGTTTGCAGCCTTTGCAAAGCTTATAATTTGTTTCCAGTTATCTTTGCGTTCCCAAATTTTCATAACTTTGCGTTTGCTGGGGGTTACATTCTAATAGCCAATTGTGTTTCTAATCCTACAGTTTGTCTAGATCCATTTGTAGCCTTTCTCGGTTACTCCCGTTTGTATTCTCATAAGTTTTACGTCATTTGCGAACAAAGAGGCTTCTGACTCGATTTATTCTGTCATGTCATTTACATACACACAAAAAAATAGTACCGGTCCATGTATGTACTGATCCTTGCGGAATCCCTCTTGTCACACTCACCCGTCCAGACACCTCTTCCCGTACAACGACTCGTTTCCTTCCTGGTAAGTATTCCTTGATCCCTATAGTGCTTTCCCTGTTATTCTTGCCTGCTCCTCTTGTTGATGTCCCAATCTCTGGTAAGGTACTCTATTAAACTCTCCCTCTCACTCCAGCCTAACGTTCGTTACCTTATCATTTGTGAGACATGAACTGCCATCTCTAAAACTGCACTGGCTTCTGTTTATAAATCTGCTCCTTTCCAGGTGCTTCACTTCTTTTCTCCTGGTAAATTTTCTCCATAACATTAAATACCATGCTTATCAGCGATATTAGCCCGTAGCTTAATGCTACAGATCTGTTACAGATCTGTTCACAGTTTTCCAAGCATCAGGCAGTTGCCCTGATTCGACTGGCTTGTTGAATATCTGCTAGGCTCACACAGTTCTGCTCCCTCTCTCAGAACCTACAGAGTTAGTGTCTGGTATCTAGCTCACTTAGCAGCTTCTTCACCTCATCTCCCATTATGTATATTGAACTTAGTACACTTCGGTATTCTCTCTTGTCTCTGGAAATATTCTTGATTCCACTGGGAATATTTCCCTGAATTTTTTGTTCAGCTCCTCACAGACTTCCTAATCATTCCTAGTGAGCTCCCCTTCTTCCTTCACGGTTGTATTCTTTCTGAGGTAGGTGCAGAGCATTAGATACTGTGTCATTCTTATATTGTCATTCAGCCTCTCATCTTGCCCTTGCGTATAAATTTTTGGGCTCTTCTGCCCCCCATCCTTGTTCACTGGAATTCTTTGCTCTCAGTATTTCTTCTACGCACTTGCACTTTAATCTTTTGCTTCCCTGCACCTCTGGGTGAACAATGGGCTCACTCTTCTTGCTTGTTTTTCTTCTGCTTCTATTTATGAGTCAACTCTGCCTACCGGCCCTTTCTTGCTACATCCTCCGTCATTACGTTCAATGTCTTTCCTTCAAGCTCACTTCCCCCACACAGCACTCCACTTGCAACTGGCTCATGCCTGCAATGTGTTCTCTTTTAAGGCCAGGTAGTTTGTCCCTTTCTTCACACTGCAACTCTCCTTGGTCACTTCGACAATGTATTCGAACCTCTGTACTGCATGGTCTCTAGAATCAAAAGGCTTTTCAAGTTCACTGTTCTCTACATCATAGTCAATTAGGGTGAACATAAGGTCCAGCCTCTCTTGTTCCTCGTCTCCTCTATCTCTTGTGTTTGTAACATTCTAACTCGTGAAGTTATTCAACTTCACCTTAAACAACTTAGCTCTTCATTTATCTGGTCTCCACGTAGCTCCAGATTTTCCCAGTGTATATCCTGATGTTTGAAGTCTCTCACAATCAATAGTTTTGAATTACCTATGTAGGCTCTTCTAGCAACATATACTATCGTATCCACCATCACCCTGTTGTAGTCATCATACTCCCGTCTTGGTCTCCTGCTGTTTAGCGGTGGGCTGTAAATCACTATCATTACCTTGGATCACCCAGTTCTGACTGTCCCTATTAGGTAGTCATTCACCCCCTTTCCGTTTATTTCATTAACGTTTTCCAAATATTCACTGGTTCCTGATTAGCAAAGCCACTCCTCCTCTTGCTTCCTATGTCCCTTCTCATTATCTGATATCCTTCTGGGAAAATAACATCTAACATCAACTATGAGAAGTTAGTGCGAGTGTTGTCTAGGGATGCTTCTATCTGCTTTTTCAACTCGCGCGCGCGCGCGCGTGTGTGTGTGTGTGTGTGTGTGTGTGTGTGTGTGTGTGTGTGTGTGTGTGTGTGTGTGTGTGTGTGTGTGTGTGTGTGTACTCATCTATTTATGAAGGTATTTATATGAATACCTGTGTGATTATGCCGACAGTCGTGCTTCGTATGCAACTATGTGAATGAACATGTGTGCATATATTTACGACACTTGCTTTGCGGCCAAGCCTCTGATAAATTAATATAATGTATTTCAACTCCGCTTGTTTCATGATAGTCAGGCTGGATGTAGAATTGCTAGTGCCCATATAGCATATTCTTAGGCAGACATTTCGAAATGCTGAAAACCTATTGTAACAATGAATATGCATTATTTATGTATGGATGTATGCACAGTTTATATTTATGTATGCATATACGTATTCTAGATAAATAATGTCGTTCAAATTTCTCCTCTCCCCTCTTTTTTCTGTTTTTTTTCCTGCATATAGATTCGGTTGCCCTTATCTGTGATGGAAGAATCCTCTAAAAAAAATAAATTTCGCCAGTGTTTGAGATAAGACATCCTAAGAGATGATAATCCCAAAGTAATCTAATTCTAATTCTGTAGGAATGAAATCGTTGAAGCTGCCGTAGCTCCTAAATCCTTAATGGAATACTTGACGATATCCTCACTGACCTAAGTCCCCCACCTCAGGCTCACAGACTTCAACACTATTTGAAATTTACCCAGTGCGATTGAATATGACACGGGCATAGTTTTTTTTCCAGCTATGTAGGCCTCCTGATTATCATTTAGTAAAATCCCATCCAGTTTTACTAAATGTAATAAACTTCACTCGATGACGGGACAAATCGACGTAGCCAGATGAAACGACCATTTACGTATACAAATTCGGCGTGAGATCAACCATATGGTGTTGGGGAGAAACAGACCACCAGTCCTCGCTTCTCCACACACTTTTTCCATGTCGGGGGATCATCCTTGGTGTATAAACAAACGTGGACAGCCTGGCTAGCTGTCCATAAAATCTGCTGAACTCGCTTTCAAAACCCTAATGTCAATAGCCCTAAATGGGGTGCCTCTCAAAGTTAAAAAAGCGTGGAAGAGTTTCAAGCTAGCCCGACAGTTTGGAACCCACTCATGTGAAGGTCTTTTCAGCCTGGTTAGCTGCGGTCAAATTTGTCATCCGCGCCCTGACTGGCGTAAAATTTCCTCTTCGGGGTACCACTTGGGTGAGCCGCCACGGTATTCTAACAAGGTTTTTGAGCAATTTGTTTCCTGCTTCTGGATCGAAGTGACAACGTCAAAATTTTAACACACAAATGAACATTTATTCCAGCTACTTTATTCATTACGGCTTGTAAATTTTTGTGCTTGAGGCTCGAGTGTTGTAGTGGCAGTGAAACTTCAGTGGTGGTAGTAGCACTGATATGTTTGTGGTAATGGCTGAATGATTGCTAGTGGTAATACTTACGTAATTATGGATATGTTTGCATGATGGTAGTGGTGAGGGCGTTAGCTGCATAACAACAACAATAATAATAATAATAATAACAACAACAATAACAATAATAATAATAATAATGCGTATTTCAGTAGCTGCACGATTCGAGAAAGGTATACGAATATTGTAGAATCCCAGCCCCATGTACGTCAATGTATGCGCTAATTATAGTACAATATAAATTTCTAATGTAGCTAAATGTTCACGTTGAAGATTTGAAGCAAATCAGGTAAAATATTCAAAAGTTATCACTTGTAACCCAATACCGCAATTTCGTTAATTAAAAGGACTTAAAATGTCCAAAACGAATTCAAACCTTGCACTATGAAACACCTGTTTTGAGACCAAACTGAAGAGCCACTCTCTTATCTCAGAGACCCACTCTAAAAAACAGGAGCACATTTAGTTTCAAGCCGCTCAGAAGTTGAATTATCAAGTCACCGTTGAAGGATTGAAGGCAAACGGGCGAGTCACCCAGAAATTATCAATGTAAAATCAGTCCACACTGTTTTCTTAAGCAATTTGGTGTAGGACAGCTTCTCTCTATTAGATATGTTTTGATCCTGGGACCTTGGTCACTAGAAAAGATACACAGTATTATATGTTACTGGTGTGTCACGTTGCAGCAAGGACTCAGCGCGAAGCAGTATCAAATGTGTGAAGGTAACCGATATGGTATAATTGCCAGCTCTTTGTTCTATGGTGTTCGAAACGGCAATTAAGGATAAATCAGTAGAGTGCTGCCTATCAGTGATGGATACTTTGTAAATCAGTTCTGTTGTAGTCCAGTGCACGAGATGTCCCACTTTAGATCTGTGCAAAATTTAAGCATTTATGGCTTTGCCCCATGAGGTAGAGAGGGAAGTATAAGCGAGTGAGGGTTAGGGTGATGTACCGAAATTCCTTCTTAAAGAATTCGGGACTGCATAGCTCTTAAGAAAAATTCTATGACCACGCCTCTCTCTTGATGAGTATGCCGTGATATGAGCAATAATGAGCAAGGTTATCTCCATTTGTGGGTTTTCTATAGGCACTTCCTTCCAGAATCTGCAGAAAACTCACTGAGTACGAAGTGTACTGGGAGTCTGAGTAGTCAGCTTGTACCCACCAGAACCAGCAAACATGACAAGAATCGCGGCTATAGTGTGGACTCGGAGCAGCGAGGATAGTGAAGTGCTCCGCAGTGAACTCAAGAGGACTTTCAACTTTTAACTAGACACCGTACACGGCTTCGCCTTAGCTTACTGCCCAGTCAAGCATAGTCTTCACTCCTCGACCAGTTAAAAATCTTAATCCACAAAGCACAAACCAAATTATGTTCGAGGGAGATAGTCAAGGTCCAGGGCACTTCGCGGTCTCCTTTGGTACTTTTGGAAGAGGGCAGAAGAAACCCGACCTTCCTGACTCAGAATACAATCTGCAAGAAGAGAAAACACTCTAACATGAAAGAGCATGAGGACTTCTTCCTTTGTTCTCTGCAAAGAACGTAGCTTAATTTTTTTTAAACCAGGTAGCCCTGGTGTGATGTGGCGTGGTCTAGCTGTGGTTGTGGGTGCTGGCTGTTTGTGCTTGGTGCTAACAGCAATTTCAATTTGAAGTGTTACTGATTTGGCATGATTTAAGCGGTGGTAACGACACTGGCTGTAGTGGTTTAGCGCTGTTTCCTCCAGAATGCTTATGATTTGGCATAGTTTCAGTAGTGGAAATGATTTTGTATTGTTTGGGCTGGCATTTTTGCCTTATTTTGGCGATAGTGAAACTTTAGTGTGGTTTAGTAAGTAGTGGTTGTTGCGAGGGTTAACGTGCTTTTGGTGGTTTAACGTGTTGTTGGTGGTATTAGTGTTATTGTTGTTGGTGGTGGGGATGGTGGTATCGGTGATACTGGTGGTAGTGGTTGTAGTGGTAATGGTGGTGATGTGGAATTGGTGTGTTGTAGTCGTAGTCTAATTTCGGTGAGTGAAGGGGAGAAAAGCCGCACGTGTAAGGAAATGGACGAGGTGGGATAGGGGTAAGGGGGCAAGAAAGAGGGAAGAGCAGGGAGGGGGAAGGGGAAAGGACGGAGACGGATTTCAAGGGAGGGGAAAGAATTACAAGGGAGGTGGTGGTGGTAGTGGTGTCCTGACATAATAGTTGCTGGGTAAAACCATGTGGTCAGGCATTTTCCCTCCCTAGTTAATTATCCCTCCTGACGTCTCTCCTTCCCTAGCCCTCCTAATCTCTCCTTCCTAGGCCCTCCTATCCCCTCCATGCTGTTATGGCTTGTAACATGTGTTTACCCCTAGCGGGAAGGTGAGAAAACAAGGAATTGGATAACGTTATGGCGTATTATAAATTAGGTCGCGGCATTAACGCATCAATTTCTTCCGGATAAGTCCCTAACATGCAAAGGCTTTTCTCTGTTGTTAGGGAAACTTTATCATCTTTCCCCAATACCCCTCCAGACACACTGATACGGCTCTCCCCTTGCCTCACACTTCTCCCTACCCTCCCTACTTTCCTACCACATCCTACTTCCCTTTTTCCGCTCACGCTGGCTGACTCGCACATGGAGCGGGATGAAGGACTGAAAAATTATATTTTTTTCTCTATTTTTTTTTCCTTTTTTTTTTTACAATCAGTGAATATTTAAACTGCTTCCAGTTTAATTATCACCTCTGTATTCGACTGAATAATCTACTGTGCAGGCGAGATGTTTCGGTAAGATTGCTTGGTGTTGCACATGGGTCTTATGAATTCGAAATGAATATAGATTTCATTGAGCTCTTCTGTATTGACAGATCTATTTTTAGTGAATTTATGGAAGGTACTGCCTATACGTTTTGCACTAACAATGCCAGACTAACGTCACCAAGCCTTTAATACCAACAGAAACCATAATGTTGACGCCACAAATGCTCTTGTTTGTAACATGAGATATCAATGTCATAAGTTGGTCCTGTAGTCCTTTTACTCAGCATTCGTAACATAAATCTTAGCACTGGTTTCTGTTATTCCTTTCCATTATTAGGATATAGTCGAATGTTAAATTCTTGAGCCAACTTGTGTCTTGACAAGCTGACTTTCTCATCACCTCGCCTAATCTCGCTGTTTGTCTCTTCACCTGTTGTACCTCGGCTGTCTTCTTATCTGTCCACCGAATGTTCGAACAAAAGTCCTCTAGGACAAAAAATAAAAACTAGGGACCTTTGTCCTCCATTCTATCCACCTCATGAGATTTCTGACATTTTCCATTCCTCCCCTTTAATTTTTAAGTCATGATTTTATACTTACGCAAGAGTGACCGTAATGCCATTTGAAATTTTCTCTAGAATATTCGGGTTAGGTGTGTTTTGTTCCATTCACAATGTGACACACAATTAACGAACGAACGAAATTATAAGTATAATCTCTCACTAGAGCAGAATTCGAACCTGCGCACTCTGCATCAAAATACAGAGTACTTATATCACACAGCCAGACCCCAGATAAATATAGGTGCCTAGCAGATACCAGGCGTCGTTTCCCATGCTCTGCAGCACCAGCCTAATGATGAAGCTATATCATCTACTCTTGCAACATGCATAGACCTCGCAAGAGATTTTTAGAACGCTTTAATTTGCAAAAGAGAGAAATTATTTACATGTAAATGTTGACTCGAACCACAGGTTCAGTGCTGTACTACTAATCAAAGAGGCATATTTGAGATCACAGACCATATGGCTCTGAGAGGTATGAGAATAAATGTATTATCATAGTACATCAGAGGCATATGTACTGTGCCTTCTGGGGAAAAGCACAGCAGTCAAAGACTAGTAGCCGTTTACACAGACTTGTCACACAGTGCAGTCTCTGAAACCTTTCTACTGAACGTCTCGTAGTTGACTGGTACAGTGCTGGACCTGATACCTGTCAGGATCACAGAGTGCCCATGCACTCTTCTGTTTTTCATAGTGTGTGTGTGTGTTTGGGGGGAGGGTGCCGAATAAGTAAAACTTGCGATTTTGCCTTAAATAGCAAGGCACTTTTTGTCGAATAAAGCGAAAATTTGTGTATCCAATAAATTCGCAAAAATCATTCTCAACCTAACGAAAAAGTTATGTTTCACTGTGTTTGTTTATTATTAAATTATTGTAAACTTATCAAAAATATATTTAGTTGGATAAGGCTAAATTAAATTGCGCTTGTTATAAGGTTTGGTAAGTTTTCTAAGGTTCTTTGGTACAAAATTATTAATTTTTACATTAACATAAATGAAAAAATATATCTTGAAATACATAAGAATTTTTTTTAGAAAGGACTTAATTTTAAACGAGTTCTTGCTAACTGACCAATTTTACCTATTCGGCTCGACATTAAATTATATATATATATATATATATATATATATATATATATATATATATATATATATATATATATATATATATATATATATATATATATATAAACATATATACACACACACGCGAACGTGATACAAAAATACTACAAAAGACTCAAAAAATATGCATGTGAAGAATACAGAACTCTGGGGAAAAAATGGTTTTGACGTGCAAGTTTAAATTTGGAAAACATAGGCACAATGGGCTAGGCTTTGCTGGTGTGAGGGTTGGTCGTCGCCCGTTAATCGTTTCTGTTATTCGCCGTTACGGGCACTGCTAATTCTGGCGCTGCTGTTGCTGCTCCTGTTGCTCTGTTACTATCACACTATTACATATTCTGTTTAAGCTATTGCTTCGAGTATATTTTCTAATGTTACTACTACCGTTACTTTATTCTTGTTACTACAGTTAAAACGTTTTCTATTCGTCTTACTGCTGCTATTATTCTAGTATTCTCACTGCTACTATTATTCTATTATTGATGGTAGTTTTCCTGTTACTAATGCTATGGCTTTTTGTTAATGCTATTGTTCCTGTTACTAATGTTTGTTGCTAATAATACTGTTTGCTACAAATAATGTATGTTACCAAGTCATTAATGCTATTATATCTGATACTAATGCTATAGTTTCTGCTACGAATGCTATTTTGTTAATATTAATATTTCTGTTACTGATACTGCTGTTTCTGTTGCTAATACTGGTAATGATACTGCTGTTATGTTACTAATAATGCTGTTTGTTACTAATACTGCTGTTTGTTACTAATACTGCCGTTTGTTACTAATACTGCCGTTTCTGTTGCAAATACTGCCGTTTCTGTTGTTAATACTGCTGTTTAATAATACTGCTGTTTCTGTTACTAATACTGCTGTTTCTGTTACTAATACTATTGTTTCTATTACAAAAACGGCAGCCTGCCTGCCCTTACCTGGAGTTTACCTGGAGAGAGTTCCGGGGGTCAACGCCCCCGCGGCCCGGTCTGTGACCAGGCCTCCTTAGGTCAGTGTCCCAGGATGCGACCCACACCAGTCGACTAACACCCAGGTACCCATTTTACTGATGGGGAACATAGACAGCAGGTTGAAAGAAACACGTCCAATGTTTCTACTCTGCCTGGGAATCGAACCCAGGCCCTCACCGTGTGAAGCGAGAGCGTTAACCACCAGGCCACCAGAGCCACTCACTCTCACTCACACAGCGGCCTAGCAGGAAGACACAAGGCCTACTCCTAGCTCTCTCTCGTGGGATGGCCCTCCCGGGCCATGGGCACAACACACAAGCCTGTGTACCCACCACGACATTTTCAATAAACAAAGAAGCTCCGAAGACATATAATTTACACCCGCTACCAGAACACCAAATAATCCTTTTTTATAAGTGGTGGAAAGCGGTGGTCGCAGCAGTGTGTTTGCCCAGAGAGAGGAAGGAAGGAATGAAGTTGTTCACTTCATCCCCCTACACAACAACATCCGTCTCTCAACGTGTTATCCTGATGTCGCATCTGCACGTTTGAGCATCCAGACACAGGTACAAGCAGGATCCAGCCGAAATTTACCGAATTTCTTCGAGAATTGTAAGTGGCGTCCCAGTGACCCCACGCTACAGCATCCCACGCTGTTTCCCAAGTCACGTGTTCAGCATCACTTGTATGTTGCTGCTGTTGTTGTTCAGCTCAGCACAGCTGTTTCAGCAAGCCAGAGGTGAGTTTTGTGGCGATTTCTGCGTCCAGTGTGAGTTCTCCATGTGTTTGTGGGAGGAGGAAGTGGCCGATCCTTGCCTCGCCCTGCTGTGCTCTCACACCTCACCAGCCTACCATACACCACTCACCACTACTCACTCCCTCTGCTGTGTTTTCTGTTGTTTTCCATGTGAATTCATTGCCAGAGCTGTGTATCCGAGTGCCCGAGGCCACTCGAAGCTACGTGGATCACGATACCACGTGGATCACCACGCCACGTGGGTGTGGACGATGTCACGTGGATCTACAAACCACATGAGTTACCGAGCCAGATGTCCCAGGCCTCATGCTGTGGTCTGCTGCCCGTATCACATTGACGTCACCGACGATGCTCCCCGACTTCATGACGTCACGATGTCTGCCTGACGTTACCTCGAGATGTCTGCTGACGTCACCTCGCGACATCACGCCTGACATCACATGATGTCACATCGAGTGTTTCTAGTAATTATTTCAGTATTGTCGAGAAGATTGAGAGAAAATATATGTCGTGTGTTGATTCCTCTCAGTCAGTGTTCTCACATGTTAGTGTACCGCAGCTGTGTGTAGTTTCCGTGTGTCCAGTGAGGTCTGAGCCAGACCTGAGTAGCACCACTGTGCTAAGTCACCCGTGTGACCAGTACGTTTGACAGCTGATGTCAAGTCAGCCCCTGAGTGACCGAGCCCTCTTGTACAGAAAGCTTTTATGCTCGTCGCTAGTGATGTTCTGCAGAATCGTACCTGCTACGATTCCCATCGAGATTTGTTTCACTTCACCTTCAGACCATCAGAGTGCAGTTATATGTGGAGAAACAAGTCTGGGGATGCTTAGACTAACCTCTGCTATAACTCCAACTGCCGAGAGAATGACACTCGCCAAGCCGCAGTTAGCCACTGTCGGCAGGCGCTGTGTCAGCCTCGTGTCACAAGCTTCAGTGAGCAGCCTGCGCAGAGAAGATGTCACTTTGACTGCTAGCTCTCTCACTGCAGTCTGGTGTATGGTGTTACCACTCCCAGATGTTTCGCCAAGTCGTCTCTGCCATGACTCGCTCCACAACTCGCTCCACGCTCGCCGGCAGTGACAGCCCAGCGACAGTACCAGTCGAGAAGTGTCCTTCTGTGTCGCTTGCCAGAAGTCCTGCCCAGTTGCCGAGTTTTGTCGACGCCTCACTCGAGGGCACCAGCATGTCGTGCCCCAGGTTGAGTGAAACCTGCAGCGACTCCTAGGATGTCTGCTTCACCGTTCCAGAGGAGACCGTACCCTGTTACGTCACAGCTCAGCCGCAGCGATGTCTCCCGTGTTGCAGTATCTGTCCAGACGCAGGAAGGCGTGCAGTGATGCCCTTCGACGCTCACTGCCTATGACCACGATGTTTAGCACAACCCACATGTTTTTTCTTCCCTCACTGTAGAAAGTTTTTTTTCCATGTCCATATGTATATATATGTTTTTATTTTGTGTTCTGTGCCCTGTTCCTATGAGAGAGAGACTGAGTTTCTTTTACCACCAGTATTGTCGCGTCGGGACGACGCGCGGTAGGTGGCCGAGCGTATGTAGACAGCCTGTACTGTCTGCACAGACAGCCCATGCTGTCTGCCAGCTTAGTTCATATTTCGCGCCACTCAAGTGTTGCCCTCTGTAGCCAGACCTCTCGGTGGGCACGGCAGCCTGCCTGCCCTTGCCTCGCTCTCACTCACACAACGGCCTAGCAGGAAGATACAAGGCCTACTCCTAGCTCTCTCTCGTGGGATGGCCCTCCCGGGCCATGGGCACAACACACAAGCCTGTGTACTCACCACAACATTTTCAATAAACAAAGAAGCTCCGAAGACGTATCATTTACACCCCGCTACCAGAACACCAAATAATCCTTTTTATATGTGTGTGTGGTGTGTGTGGTGTGTGTGTGTGTGTGGTGTGTGTGTGTGTGGTGTGTGTGTGTGTGGTGTGTGTGGTGTGTGTGTGTGTGTGGTGTGTGTGGTGTGTGTGTGTGGTGTGTGTGGTGTGTGTGTGTGGTGTGTGTGGTGTGTGTGTGTGTGTGTGTGTGTGTGTGGTGTGTGTGTGTGTGGTGTGTGTGTGTGTGTGTGTGGTGTGTGTGTGTGGTGTGTGTGTGTGGTGTGTGTGAGTGGTGTGTGTGTGTGGTGTGTGTATGGTGTGTGGTGTGTACGTGTGGTGTGTGCGTGTGTGCGTGTGGTGTGTGCGTGTGGTGTGTGCGTGTGGTGTGTGCGTGTGGTGTGTGTGTGGTGTGTGCGTGTGGTGTGCGCGTGTAGTATGTGCGTATGGTGTGCGTGTGGTGTGTGCGTGTGGTGTGTGTGTGTGGTGTGTGCGTGTGGTGTGTGCGTGTGGTGTGTGCGTGTGGTGTGCGCGTGTGGTGTGCGCGTGTGCGTGTGGTGTGTGCGTGTGGTGTGTGTGTGTGTGGTGTGTGTGGTGTGTGTGGTGTGTGTGTGTGTGTGTGTGTGTGTGTGGTGTGTGTGTGTGGTGTGTGGTGTGTGGTGTGTGGTGTGTGTGGTGTGTGGTGTGGTGTGTGTGGTGTGGTGTGTGGGTGTGGTGTGTGTGTGTGGTGTGTGGGTGTGGTGTGTGTGTGTGTGGTGTGTGTGGTGTGGTGTGTGTGGTGTGGTGTGTGGGTGTGGTGTGTGTGGTGTGTGTGGTGTGTGTGTGGTGTGTGTGTGGTGTGTGTGTGGTGTGTGGTGTGTGTGTGGTGTGTGTGGTGTGTGTGGTGTGTGTGGTGTGTGTGTGTGGTGTGTGTGTGGTGTGTTGTGTGTGTGTGTTGTGTGTGTGTGGTGTGTGTGTGGTGTGTGTGTGTGTGGTGTGTGTGTGGTGTGTGTGTGGTGTGTGTGTGGTGTGTGTGGTGTGTGTGTGTGGTGTGTGTCGTGTATGTGTGGTGTGTGTGGTGTGTGTGGTGTGTGTGGTGTGTGTGGTGTGTGTGGTGTGTGTGGTGTGTGTGTGGTGTGTGTGTGGTGTGTGTGTGTGTGGTGTGTGTGTGGTGTGTGTGTGGTGTGTGTGTGTGTGGTGTGTGTGTGTGGTGTGTGTGTGTGTGGTGTGTGTGTGTGGTGTGTGTGTGTGTGGTGTGTGCGTGTGGTGTGTGTGTGGTGTGTGTGTGTGTGTGTGGTGTGTGTGTGTGTGGTGTGTGTGTGTGGTGTGTGTGTGTGTGGTGTGTGTGTGTGTGGGGTGTGTGTGTGTGTGTGGTGTGTGTGTGTGTGTGTGGTGTGTGTGTGGTGTGTGTGGTGTGTGTGTGTGTGTGTGGTGTGTGTGTGGTGTGTGTGTGGTGTGTGTGGTGTGTGTGTGGTGTGTGTGTGTGTGTGGTGTGTGTGTGTGTGTGGTGTGTGTGTGTGTGGTGTGTGTGTGTGTGGTGTGTGTGGTGTGTGTGTGTGGTGTGTGTGTGTGGTGTGTGTGTGTGGTGTGTGTGTGTGTGTGTTTAGTTAATTCAGATAATTACAGTTCGTCTGAGGCACTTAACAATAGACACTTGACTGAATGGCTGACTACCCGAAGCAACAACTCTTCCAGCATTCTCTGTTTTAGACTGATGAAGGCACTGGCTGGCGAAACTTTTTCACAGTAAAGATACCCAAGTGTTATACATGTCTCTCATTATTCAACTTGTCCGTTTTCTAAACCGTTTATATATTAATACCTGCTTGACACAGCAACAGCTTGGAATCTTGATACTAAGAATTCTTCAATGGTTGCTTCATCAACTGAACCAAACACATCTCCAATTTTTTCCTCCATACAGGAGTGGCTAGCGAAACGATTCCACCGTAAAGATACTTAAGTATTGCACAAGTGTCTCATTTACTAACATCATAATTCGGTTGACTTCTTGAAGACATGTGAGGTATCTAGTTTACCAAGCAGTTTCTTCACCCCTCCTCCTGTTATCTGTATTGTGTTCAGTACTCATTGGTGAACTCTTCCGTTTTGACTCTGGCATTGCTCACGATTCCACAGTAAACATCTTCCTATATCTTTTGTTCAGATGCCTAGTGGGGTCCTTACCTTCCTTCTTCGGGCTAGCTACCTGGTTGTTCTGGATACAAATACAAATATAAGGCCTTTGGTACCTAGCCGTAAGATATACTACAAGTAAAGAAGCGCTCACAGAATAATAAAGGTGAAACAAACACCAAAATTGGTCATTTCAGTACCCACATATTCCCACCACCAATATTTAGTGTACAACAGAGCAGCAAAGTAGGCAGGTATCATACAAGTACATATTTTAATAAGATACACAGCAATGCTGATTGAGCTCAAAGCCCGTTATGGGTAATCAGGCAGCTTGTGACTGATTTTCAGACTGAGTAGGTAAAACATCAACTCGTTTGGAGTTCCTCACCCTGATTGGTTGGCGTGTATAAACTAGCAGTTATTCACAGAACTGCCGTGGGACCCCGACAACTGCACGGTCCATTAGTACTCGCTTGGCTGATTACAGAGGGAATGCAAGACGGGGTTGTGTTATACAGACCGAATAAATGTAATGTTGGTGCACTCTACACGCGTCTATCACATTTTTATTTTAAAATGGCTGTACATCAACTCTGGTTCAGATTTGACTTTCGATGCCATGTCATTCTCAAACTGAGGTTCAGCCTCTTTTTTACCCATGCGTATTTGATTCAGGCTTTTCTGGTTGTTTCTCTATTCTCTAGATTTCTTTGTTTCCAAGATTTCTATGTTCTTCCACTTTCAGCTTTTACCTCTAGCACCTGAGGGTGAACCATAATTCACTCTGTTCTTGCCTGTGCTTCTGCTTCTGAGTATGAATTTCTCTTCTGCTTCCAGGCTACACATTCCATCATTACATTTGCTATTTTCCCGTTTAGCTCCCTTTCCCATAGCGTTGTGCTAAGGAATTGCCTTAAACCATCATAGTCATCCCTTCTGAAGTCTCGTTTGTCCCTTCACGATCTATGTTCCTCTTCAAGTCCATTTCCACAAGATACTTCAACCGGAGCACTCTCAAGGAGCCTCTGATACTTGATGTCAGCTAATCAAGCGTGTACTCACCTAATTGTGGTTGCAGGGGTCGATACTCAGCAGTGTGTGTGTGTGTGTGTGTGTGTGTGTGTGTGTGTGTGTGTGTGTGTGTGTGTGTGTGTGTGTGTGTGTGTGTGTGCGTGCGTGCGTGCGTGCGCGCACGGGGGGTAATGTGTGGATGTGTGTGTTTGTGTGTGTGCTCACCTAGTTGGGGTTGCAGGGATCGAGTCCAAGCTCCTGGCCCCACCTCTGCTTAAAGTTATGTATGGATCCTGCCTCCACTACATCGCTTCCCAAACTATTCCACTTCTTGACTACTCTGTGGCTGAAGAAGTACTTCCTAACATCCATGTGATTCATCTGTGTCTTCAACTTCCAACTGTGTCCCCTTGTTGCTGTGTCCCATCTCTGGAACATCCTGTCTTTGTCCACCTTGTCAATTCCTCTCAGTATTTTGTACGTCATTATCATGGCCCCTCTATCTCTCCTGTCCTCCAGTGTCGTCAGGTTGATTTCCCTTAACCTCTCCTCGTAGGATATACCTCTTAGCTCTGGGACTAGTCTTGTTGCAAACCTTTGCACTTTCTCTAGTTTCTTTACGTGCTTGGCTAGGCGCGGGTTAAAGACTGGTGGCGCATACTCCAATATGGGCCTAACGTACACGGTGTACAAGGTCCTGAACGATTCCTTATTAGGACGTCGAAATGCTGTTCTGAGGTTTGCTAGGCGCCCATATGCAGCACCAGTTATTTGGTTGATGTGCGCTTCAGATGTGCCTGGTGTTATACTCGCCCCAAGATCTTTTTCCTTGAGTGAGGTTTGTAGTCTCTGGCCCCCTGGTGGGGTTGAACTAAAGGAGCCAATTGCTGGACCAGGTCTGCAGCCTGTCCAGATCCCTTTGTAGTTCTGCCTGGTCTTCGATCGAATGAATTCTTCTAATCAACTTCACGTCATCTGCAAACAGTGACACTTCGGAGTCTATTCCTTCCGTCATGTCGTTCACAAATACCAGAAACAGCACTGGTCCTAGGACTGACCCCTGTGGGACCCCGCTGGTCACAGGTGCCCACTCTGACACCTCGCCACGTACCATGACTCGCTGCTGTCTTCCTGACAAGTATTCCCTGATCCATTGCAGTGCCTTCCCTGTTATCCCTGCTTGGTCCTCCAGTTTTTGCACTAATCTCTTGTGTGGAACTGTGTCAAACGCCTTCTTGCAGTCCAAGAAAATGCAATCCACCCACCCCTCTCTCTGTCTTACTGCTGTCACCATGCCATAGAACTCCAGTAGGTTTGTGACACAGGATTTCCCATCCCTGAAACCATGTTGGCTGCTGTTGATGAGATCATTCCTTTCTAGGTGTTCCACCACTCTTCTCCTGATAATCTTCTCCATGACTTTGC